>NW_024753048.1:0-22168 GCF_018991925.1 Homarus americanus | reverse complement strand
TTACTAAACAAAATGACTTGTCCGTGACCCGTGGAAGGATAGCGTCTGTGACTGGGATGAATGAGACACAGTTAAATTTACACTTATATTCCCTCCAACACTACAAACACAATCAAATAATGGTACACCAATATTCGCACCTCTTAACCTGAACTTAAAATACTACTCTGGGGAATAAAAGTTATACATGATGTTGAAATTATTAGAACCTCAGGCAATGCCTCATTAGAGGACAATAAGTTTAAAGTATTAAGAAATGTTGCTTGCACACATGAACCAGGCCTTAAGGGCTTTCAACAAAATATCAATCACTGAGAAAATGGTATAAAAAACAGAACTTATTAACTCCACCCTGAGTAGGCCTTCAGGGCACTCAGCAAAATTATATTACCCCAACAGATACACACCTCCTAACCTAACTTAAACACTACTCTGGGGAACAAGGGTTATACCTGAGATTGAAATTATAAGGAAATATTAAATGCACACAGCATACATTAGTAACTGAAAAAATAGTATTAAGTACACACAAAAATATTATCACTATTATTAAGAAGTTACTGAGTCCACCAATACCCGTGAACCATGCTTCCTAACCTAACACATAGATTCTACCTGCACTCCGTAGTTTTTTAAGGCACAACCAACAGGCACCCGTAGTTTAAGGCCCAAACCAGCCTTTCTCAACCTTGGAAATGTACCTCTAAGTTCCACTGGACTCTTGGTCCCAGTGTGTGACCCTGTATCACTCAGCTGGCTTCACTTTACCTCCAGTACATCCATGAAATGGAAGGGAGTGAGCCACTCAGACCTTGTACAGTTGAGAGAAGCTTTAGCTTCCCATTAGTAAAAGGTTTTCACTAAGCTGCTTGAAGATATGTGGTATTGTGAGCCGAGGTAGAGGAGAGTTGATGACCCCAAACGATCGTCACGTCGTTAGTTGGGCACCTAGACAGCTGGGTTCACTCCAACTCTCACCATACTCAACAGGTGGCTCAAACCCAGGTCAGTGGACGGTCATACAGCTCGCTTCACCACTCGTGTCTCATACCGCCAGTGGACGTTATCATACCGCGTGGGGTCTGCAGAACCCTGAAAAACCCGGGCTGTTAGCTATTGTCTCACATCACCGTTTGTTCCTACCCCCTATCAAGCTTTATCTGAGATTGAATAAAACTTACTTGTTAATACTGATGTTAAATAAACGAAGGAACCAGGTCACGCCATCAGTCTCTCCTGGGTACAGCACAGAGGTGGTCCTTGACCTCTCTCACAGCTGCCCAGCCACGCTTCCTCACTGGTTCACGCTTTCCAGGAGTGACTTATTTACCAGACGGTTAACAGCTTAATTAGGACGTACGCAACATTTTCAGACTGGGAAACGATCTATAATTATTTTCAATTTAATAACTGATATTTAATTTCATGATTCGCGTCCCTATTAACTCGGTAAATTACATTTAATATCATATAGGCCTAGTTCCACAACCTCTGGCTACGTGAGGGAGCGCGGTCTTCCCTCAGACGACCTTGAACTCAGCGTCACCAATGGCGCGGCGTTTGAAATTACACTGAAATTTCTGAATATTACACACACACATATATATATATATATATATATATATATATATATATATATATATATATATATATATATATATATATATATATATATATATATATATATATGAGTGTGTGTGTGTGTGTAAATAAATCACTGTAGGTGCTCGTGATCCATGTGTATGTTGATAACCAAATGAAAAAAAGAAGAAAACGTGAAGTTCTCAAACAATTTCGTGTTATTCACATCTTCAGGGGTGAATACAGACTAATAAGTAGTTACTGACAAGGCTAATATATATTGTATACTGTACAGTAAAGGAGGGTGAGATCAAATCCCTAGTGTCAGCATGTCTTTCCCATTAAGTAGTGACCCAACACTTTCACCTGGCTACAAATCCTTTTAATCACAACATTTTCCAATTTGTATATGCCATTACTTAAATTTATGTTTACAGAATTACAAAGTACTGTAAGATAGAGGAGGCCTTAGCCCGGCCAATGCAATGATTATTATCTCTCATATGAGTGAACAAAGCATTAGATTCATGGCCCCATCGTACCCACCACCACCTCCATCCACTTCTTCAGTTCCGCCATTGATAACAGAGCAACAGATTCTTGAAAATCATTCATCCCGGCATCCAGTTAATTTCAAAAGCTTTGAGTATACAGTAGTTATGTTCCCATTAATACACAAAAGAAGACACGACTCATTAGAAGGGTAGAAAGAAAACTGTTACTCTCTCTCTCGAGGTAAGGAGAGAAAAAACTGCTGACGTGTAAGTCATCAGAACTCACACCACTCTTAGCATAAAGTAGATACGAGGAGTTATGTTACTCCTTAGAAATCCCACAGGATACGAGAGAGATAAGCGTGAGGCGTAATATACAGCCTTTACCGAACGTAAGATTTGGTAGGCTTTCTTCACTACTTGATAAATCAGCATCTTTCAACATTGTAATGCGAATCTTTTCAGTATAGGTTAAATTATCACAGGCTACATTAATCGACCTTGTTGTAATAACAGAGATTAAAAAAATGGTATTTGTTTATGTATTTTTTTATGTAGTGAGACATTTCCAGTATACCAATGTCTTGTGGGACTTTGGTCTCTATAAACCTGTTTTTGTTCAATTGAAATCCATTTAAGATCGTATTGATTTTTGTTATACTATGGATTATAAAACGATGTTATAATGCACGTTGAAGGCTAAGATACAATAATTACAACTGGAGAATGATATAATTTCATTACCGAAATATGATAGAAAAATATCATGATAGAGGCTAATCATACTGACAATTTCGTCAAGTTGTTTCTCGTGATGGCGGGGAATTGAATGATTCGCGAGAAACATTACTTAACTTAACCTAATAATAAGCTAACTTGGAGGGAGTGACAACTTAGCACATTTTCTTGGCCATCGCGGGAGACACTATTACGTGATTTGTTCATAAGATTGACTAAGGTGAAATATTATTCCTGTTTGTTAAAGGCTTAATAGTATACATTCTTAGATCTTAACTTGTTCCATTTAATGTTTGGTCGAGCTTCCTTCATCAATAAACATATATTACTGGTTATTCTATGTCTCAAAAGACACGGTATATATTTACAACCATTAAACTGCTCATTAGAACATTACCTCGACTGAGTTACCACTCACTAATTTATTTTCTTTCAAACCTATTAGGAATATCTCTCGGGTCCTTGGCTCTCCTGATGAGCAAGAAACTCCGTCAGAGTCCTTCCACAGCGTTCATGGTCAACCTTCTTGTCTGCCTGTTACCCGTGTGTGCCTTCGGGATGCCTATGTATGGAGTCGGGTGTCTGCAAGCTCAACAGTACGGCGATGTTACATTCTCAAAGGGAGTGTGCTTGACATTTTTTACACTAGGCCTCATACTAAGTCAAGTGCGCATACACAGCATCTGCGCACTCGCCTTCAACAGGTAAGAAATTTGTCTAATAGCTATGATAATCCTATCTGTAAGATAGGTTTTATTAATTTGGAATGTGATTTGATGTATAAATATCAAGAAATATATTACTGAAGACATATTATTAATTTAAAATGTGAATTATTGGATAAAAATTAAGATTTTTTTTTCATGTCATATTATTAAGTTGAAATGTGAAGTATAGTGAAATTGGTCAAATCCTGGTGCAGAATGCTGGCTGTCGTGTACCCAATGTTGTACAAGCGAGTGATGCAACAAAGGAAGGTGATGCATTACTTGATCATACTATGGGTCTACTCCACCCTACTCTGGCTCCCTCTTACCTTCGGGGTAAGTAACAACAAAACATTGCCTGGAGAATATGAACTAATAAAATATTGTTTTCTAGATGGTGTCATATTATTTTTTAGTTATTGTTACGACCCTTGGGCCTCTTAAGGGTGTAACAATATCACAAATTCACAAATTACACTTTGTACTATAGGTCCAGGAATAGATCCCACCAAATTATCACCTCATTACTATGGGGTATATTGAAATACATGCAGTAGTTGTAATAACAGAATATATTAACAAATAATCAATAAAATAAATATATCGGTATGTACAAAAATAAACAAATACAAGTCAAATCTGATCAAATAAATGACTCAACCGAGTGACAAAATAATGAACACAAAAGTAAAGACTTATTTAGTCTAGAAACTATGATGAACAACGTGGTCTATCCACCACACGAAACCTCATAAATAAGTAAGTTATTTTCCGTGGAACTCCAAAATAAAATTAACAATAATCTTTCACAAATAATACTTTACTTGGTGTTATAAAAGTCGAGCAAGGTTTACACGTTATACCACTAGAAACATACTGTACAATAAGAAAGGAAATACTCTCTGTACCAACATCGCCAAATCTTATACTAATGCTAGCGAAAGCTGAGGATTGTTAATCAGAACTGACACAGCCTCGCCAAGAAGTGCCTGGTTTGGTGGTTCGGCTGGAGCCCGAGTGAGCGATCTATCAGATTGAGGTGGTCCCACCCCACATTTGAGTGACATTGCAGGCTGCGGGTGCAGCGACCCCCGATCAGTGGACGCTTACCACCAACCCCCACTCTTGGACGTGGTCAGTTTCGGAGTGGCGCGCCCCCCGAACTGGGGTCCGCACTTGCTGGGAGAGGATGCTTTCTAAGCTATCTGGGTGGTGGGTATCGTGTGATGACCCGGAGAAGGTGGTGAATGTGGTCTGTATGGGCCTTTCGGGTTAGAGTGGCCGCTGGTGTTGTGTGTGTTTCTTGGGAGATTTAAGTTCTGTTTCGGAGGCTTTGTGTGACTTCGCAGTCGAGGAGATAGTGTTCAAGTGGGTTGGCTGCTGGCTCCTGACAGTAGGTGCATTCCATGATGTCATTTCCGATCATCTGCCAGGAGCACTTGTACCCTAGTCGTAGTCGATGAAGGCTAACTTGGGTTTGTCTTGGAGTTTTCTTGTCAGCGAAAGGTGGTTCCCCTTTTGTGGCCGCCAGGTACCATTTGGCTGATTGGGAACCAGCGTTGAGTGCATGAAGGAAGCTCTTTTTGATGTGGAGCTTGGTAGTCTTTCTGAGGTGATTCTTGATCTGTTGCACACTTGCTGGAACTTGGATGTGTACGCTACTAGAACGTGTAGCTGCCTTGGCTGCTTCGTCTGCCACGTCGTTTCCTCCGATCCCTACATGACTGGGAATCCAGTGTAAGACGACTGGTCGGTTTTGGCTTTGGAATTTCTGTAGCTGTGCGAGGATCGAGGTGATGATGTGGACGTTGTCTCTTGGTTGACTGTGTTGCAGCGCCTGCATGGCCGATTTCGAGTCTGTGTGAATTATGATGGACTTGTTGTGTTGTGTTGCAGCGTGTTGTAGGGCCTTTGAGATTGCTACCAGTTCTGTTTGTAGGGTGGAGCAGTCATTGGAAAGTCTCCATTGGAGGGTCTGACCTTGGGTGTAGAAGGCCGCTCCGGATCTATGATGTTTTGGGTCCACCGAGCCGTCTGTGAAGTATGATGCTGCATCAGCCGGTGTCTCGGTGGCTATGGCTTCGAGAGTTATTGTTTTGAGGTCCTCCTTCTGGAGGTTGGCTTTACTATCGCCTAGGTCGGTAAATTTGAGTGTGGCTGGTGGAGGGCTCCATGGTGGAGGAACAGCGTAACCATTGTCTAGTGTGTCTTGGTTGTTCTTGACGAGTGTTTCTGCTTGCAGGTGTCGGATGACCTCGCTTGCCTCGTGCGACCAGGTGGCCCCTCGCACTCTGTGGTCGAGGTGGAGGGAGGCACTGATTCGAATCTTGGCGACTGTGGGCTTGTCTGCTCTACAGATTTTGGCGAGGAGACCGGCTGTCACCTGCTTGACTCGTATTGCCAGGGGTGGTAGTTCGGTTTCCATTTGCAGATTGCAAATTCTGGTCCACATGGGTGCTCCGAGCATGGTCCTGAGAGCATTGTTTTGGATGACTTCTAGCTTAGCTATTTGGTCTTCTCTCAGTCCAATGAGTGCTGGAGCACTGTAATCTACCAGCGATCTGATGGCGGCCGTGTAGTAGGCTTTGAGCACATGAAGGTTTGCTCCTGCGGATTTGCTGGTGAGCGTCCTCATTATATTGTGTCTGCTCTTCGTCCTGTGCCTGAGATACTCGAGTTGCGGCTTGAAGGTGAGTTTCTGGTCAAACCATATTCCAAGACACTGGTGGGCGTTAGTCCAGACTACCGGCGTGTTTTGTATGGAGAGCATCTTGTCTGGTGTGTCTGTGCAGATGGCCATCGCTTTCGACTTGGCTGGATTTATCTTGAGTCCAAGTCTGTTGCACTCCTCTTCTATAAGTTGGAGTGCGTGTTGCGTGTTGGCTAGTCTGTTTGATCCTCTTACTATAAGCTGTAAGTCGTCTGTATAGCATAGGAGCTTGGCTGTTTGTCTGAAAGGAAGTTTGACTAGATTTTCCATCAGGACATTGAACAGCATTGGACTGAGGATGCCTCCTTGTGGGGTTCCGTTTTCATGGACCCTGTAGCTTGAGGTTGCTCCCTGAAAGCGTACTCGTGCTTCTCTCTGTGTGAGGTAGTTCTGGATCCACCCCAGCAACCTTCCTTTGACGCCTTTTTTAGCGAGCGTAGTTGTAATGGCCAATGGATTTGCTAGTTCGAAGGCTTTATCCAGGTCGAGGAAGACCACCAGAGCTGGTTTGTTGTCCACTGTGCTGAGTATCTCGGCGATGTTGTTGCCTGTGCCGGTGTTCTCGGTGTAAGCAAAGATGTGAGGGTGTGGGCTGCCTACTTTCCACTTGAGTCGGTTGAGAGCCATTCTTTCTCCCGTCTTCGCTATGCAGCAGAGAAGGGAGATGGGCCTCGGTTTGTCTGGTTCTCTGGGCTTCGGAATGGGCTGTATATCTGCCTTCTTCCATTCCGGTGGGAGTCTTTGTGCTGTCCACGAAGCATTGATGGCTTGCAGCAGAGCCTCGTGTCCGGCTGTACCGGCATGGGAAAGCATGGAGTAGGTTATCCTGTCGGCCCCTGGAGCTGTGTCCTTGCTTCGTTTTAGCGACTTCTGGAGTTCTTGCTGGTTGAATGGTCTGTCAGTGTCATCTTCACTGTTGCAGGCCTCTTCGATCATCTGGAGTCTGACCTGTCGCAGACGCCGTTGTGTCTCCTCCGCCTGTCTCGGGAGGTTTTTCGTTGCTGCTCGGTCAGAGAACAATTTTGCAAGTCTCTCGGCTTCCTCTTCTGGGTTGGGATGGGTTGGTGGTGGTGGTGTTGTCTTCCCAGATGCCCTTCGGATCTGGGCCCACATCTTGCCAAGGGAGGTGTGCTCGTTCAGTTCGGAGCACCACTTGAGCCAGCTTACGTTTTTTATTTCTTCCTTCTCTTCCCTGGTATCCTTAACTATGACTTGCAGGAGATGTCTGTTTGTTGCCGTGGGATGTCTCCTGTAGTTTCTTCGGGCCATGTTCACTCTGTGGTTGAGTTCTTTCACCCTGGGACAGTAGTACCAGTAATCATTGTACTGTCTTGATGTGGGTTTTGTTTTTGGGATAGCCTCTTCTGCCGCTTGGTGAAACGCCTCGACCAATTGGTGGTGGAGGGTTGTCTCATCCACGGGTGCTGCGCCGGCCGGCTGTGATTTTTCGCGCCACTTAGCCAGGTGTTTCTTAAAGAGTCCCCAGTCTGCCTTTTGGGTATTGTATCTCCATCTCGGGGGGAGGGTGGAGTGGGGAGTTTGTTCACCTTCAGCGTTGTTAGGGTGGCGAAGTGGTCGCTGGTCAGCGTGGGGTGTATCTGCCAGGAGGCCGAAGGCTGTAGCGCGCTGGAGGCGAAGGTTAGATCTAGCCTTCCTCCCCTAGTGTGGGTGGGCTCTCCGGTGTTCAGGAGACAGATCTCGGGTGTATCTTGAAAGGTGGTGTATAGGTGTAGGCCGTCTTCATTTGTGGGGCTTGCCGAGCTTAGGAAGGGATGGTGTGCGTTGAAATCCCCTCCTATGAGTGTGGCGTGGTCAGCGGCCGAAGCAAATAATTGAGTAACCTCCAGTGAGCCCCTTGGGTTCTTGTAGATGTTGTGAACAGTTAATTCCCGTTCTTGGAGGGTTACTTTGACGGCCTGTGTCTCGATGTTTTCCCCCACATGGAAATTGCTGCGTGACATCGGCGGAGGGTATGCTTGACTTGACCAAGATCATACATCCTCTTGTTGACGCCTGCGTGAAATGCCTCCTGTATGTCTTGTAACCGCTGAATTTGAAACAGTGGTGTTCTTGTAGAAGTGTTTCTTGTAGCAGTATGATGTCAAGCTTGTCCTTGGCTGCTGCTTCTTGTAGGAGGCGTTTCTTGTTTTTGATGCCCTGAGCATTCCATGTTAGGATGTTCAGGGTGCTGATGTTTTCCACCACTGTTTCATCGGGGACTTCTGGTGGTCCTGGATGGAGATGTCCAAGTTCGATTCCAACTGGATCAGGTTCATATCTTCGTGTTCTGTGGTTTTGCCTTCTGGGCCGTGGTTCGGTTCAGGGGAGTTGAAACGTCCAGTTTCTTTCTGGGAGCTGTCGGTATCTTGGGTTCTCTGGTGGCCTTCTTCGGTGTAGAGTGTACCTCGGCTGTCACTCGTGTGAGGACCGGCGTGGCTTCCTCCACTGAGGTGGCTGGAGCTGTGGCGACTTGCCCGAGGACGCTCCCCATGAGTGTTTGGAGCTGTGTGGGTTGGATCTTGTGGCCCAGTAGTCCGGCTAGGCCCTCCGCGAAGGTTGTCAGTACCTTGGCTAGGTCTGATACGTGTATCATTCCTTCTGGTGCCTTGGTGTGTGCTTCTTTTGTCTTTCTCGTGGTTCTCCATGGGTTCGAGAGGTAGTTCCTTTGGGTACCGGAGTACTACCGACTTCATCAGTTTCTGGGCGGGGTCTAGCTTGGTTGATGCAACGGTGGTGGTGTTTTGCAGGTAAGTGTCGAGGGTGGTGGCGGAGTCCTTGTCTTTGGGGTGAACGATCATCTCCCCCTTTAGGTTGGGCCGCACTGAGAACTTGGCCAGTGGATTTAGCTTTTCCATCTCTGTGATGGCGGCATATGTGGTTTTTGTGTCCGTTTTCGTGATCCGGAATTTTGGCAGTGTCGTTGGAGGTGAGCTGGTGGTGGTGATGGGTGCCTTTTGGGCTGCTTGACGGCATTCGTTTCCCGAAAAAGCACGTCGGCGTTTCTTGTTTTCTACCTTCGTCCAGTTGTCCTCAGTGGCGGTAGCAGTGGTGGTGGAGTTGTTGGAGGTGGTGGCAGTGTTCCTACTTTTCAGGGCTTCATTGAAGCCGCGTAACTGGTCCGCTTTCTCTGTGCGGAGCCTGTCGTAGTTCGGGTCGTCAGGTTGGCGGTTCAGGCGGGGGTCGCGGTTAGGAGGGCGTACGCGCTCCATAACCGTTTTTTTTTTTTTTTTTTAGATCCTACCTATTCCGGTTGAGTAAATAGCAGAGGAATTTCAGCACTCCCCACTGGCTGGTGGTCGTAGAGTGGTTCCTGAGCTTCTCTCCCGGAGCCCCGTTGGGGAAGCCTACTTCCTAGTGTATGCGACTGCTCACTTATAGACGTGAGCTAAGTGTGCCTATTTGGGAAGGATAAAGATTGCTACCCTCTTTCCAGGTGGACCCGCACGATCACGGTTTTCCTGGAAAGACTCGGCTGGGATGGGTTTTGCTCCAACCCCCTTTCGTGTTCACAATCTCCTGGGAGGGAGGTGAACAGTTACAGGGGGGACCGCAGGACGAATACACTTTTGAGGGTGCAGGTCCCTAGGCCAGAGCGAAAAAGGGAAAATAGTAGTAGAAGGAAAAGAGCTCAAACCACGCCGGGAATATCGCGCTATAGCTGCTCTCCAGCTGGAGTGTGGGTCACTCACACCACCAGTGGGGAGGGCAAGCTAATGCTCGATAAACCGAGAACGCTCGCGAGTTGTTGTGGACGATGACAGTCGTGGGTGGTCCGGTCCGGGAAGATGGCCAACAATGGCACAAGGGAGAGGGCGGTCTTCACAGTTCCGGGTCCAGCAGGAGGTCTTGTTGAGAGGTCTTCTTAGTTCAGGAGCGATGTGAGAAGTGCTCAAGACACAGGCGGCCTACAGGATGCCACATGGTCATGAAGTCACATCACGCAGTCTCTTTTATTGGTTCAGGCCGAGGGCATCCACACTCACAGGTCACTGCGATTGGCTCATGCTTGGAGGAAATACTTACTCATGCTATTTTTACAGGTGAAACATGACTCATTAACTTCACTAAACCGCAGGTGAAACATGACTTATTAACTTCACTAAATCGCAGGTGAAGCATGACTCGTTAATTTCACTAAACTGCAGGTGAAGCATGAACTATTTAACTTCACTAAACCGCAGGTGAAACGCGATTCTTTAATTTCACTAAACTGCAGGTGAAGCATGAAATCTTTAAGTTCGCTAAATTGCAGGCGAAGCATGAACTCGTTAACTTCACTAAACTGCAGGTGAAACATGAACTTTTTAACTTCACTAAACTGCAGGTGAAAGATGAAATTTTTAACTACACTAAACTGCAAGTGAGGTATGGATTTTTTAACTTCATAATACCGCAGGTGAACCATTTACTCTTTAACTCACAAAACCGCAAGTGAAGCATTAACTCTTTAACTTCTCTAAAGTGCAGGTGAAAGATGTATCTACTCTCTATGTTGACAGGTGGAAGATCGTTAGCAGCCAAGGTAAACACAACTCTCACCGGATCAAAGGAACAAGACAAAACGAGAAAAGGGAGGAGGGAGACATGATGAGTCAAGATAGACGTGGGAAAGATGGATAAAAGAGAGAGCAGAAGACGAAGTGGAACGGATAAATTGACTAATCATAGTATTTTTTTTTTACGCCTTCCAAGAATATTTTGATAGAGATATACACATTAATCTTAAAGTAAATATAAGTGGCACTGTGCTACAATTGTTGTGGTTGCCATCTCGAGAAACAGATCGGTAGTTAGATTAGTATATAGGCAGGTTGATGTAGAAAAATATATATAAGCATGCAGTACATATATACATACATACATACATACATACATACACACATACATACATACAAACTTTTCTGTCACTCGGAATCGGGTATGACGATAATCAAGTATTGAGGCACTGATATGAATTATTAAAGTTGTCACCTGCGTTGGTGAGCTCTTAGGTAACTAGAGAGGCCGGTAGGGAACGGACAGAGCCGTCCATAGATGATGAAGGTATAGAAGGCTATATCTAGTGGGGGGGGGAACGTCTTCCCCGCGATGGCGCTTGTCTGTCTCGGTATGCAGTCGGGCTAACTCGAAAGTATCGATACCTTCTTGTGTGGTGTTACTCCAAGCGTTATGGTGTGGAGTAATCGTGTCCCAGGTGAGGTCGTTGATTTGGCATTTTTTCAGGTTTTTCTTATACCTATTCCGTTGCTCCGCCAGCCTTACGTGTATCATTCTTTAGGTGACTGTAAAGTAGTTGCTTTGGCAGTCTGCTGTCATCCATGCTGCTAACATGGCCAGCCCAATGTAGTTGGTGTCATCGAGAATACTGCCTCCTGTATGTGGCTAATTTTTCTCTGCCATACAGCAGGGTGGGAAGGACCACTGATCGATATACGTACATTTTTTTATTATATATAGTTTCAGCTCCCTACAGCTGGATGGTCAGGTGGCAGCCAAGATACTGAAAATGGGTACCATTAGAGAGGGTAGTTCCAGTAACCTGGATGAATGGTGGACGTATGGCTGAACCAGGGGCAGGCTGAAAAAAATCTGAGTCTTAGATACTGTACAGTCTCTTTCACTAGTGCGTTTACAGAGGCTCGTCGGGTTTTGTGCCGTGTGGCAGCCCTATGTTTGTTTACATTCGACTGTGGGAAAGTTGCAATAATAAACACACTATGGAATCAAAGGAAAACAGTATTAAAAAAAATTATCTCAGTGTAATGGTTTGTGGAATGTTTATATGATGATACCCTGTTAATGCACGACTGAAGAGGACTACATTCACCTTGAGGCCGAAGTGTGCATAAACATCTGCGTAGGTGTTTAGGATCTCCTGTAGGTCGTGTTTAGTTTGAGCAACGAGGGTGAGGCCGTCTGTTTACTGAAGTTAGTTAGATAGATAGATAGATAGATAGATATATAGGTATATAGGTAGATAGATAGACAGACAGATATACAGACAGACAGACAGACTGAGAAAAAAGTTACTCGTTAGAAGAGAGACTAATGAAAATATTAAAATAAAAAGAGGCAGACTAAGAAATAATTAGTAAGACAGGCAGACAAACAGACAAAAACGAGAAGGACTAAAGAACGGGAGTTGAAAAAAGGAAATAAAGGCAGAAAAAAGAGAGGGGTGTGATAAAGAAAGACAGACATTCAAGCCATTCAGATAAAAATAAGACGAAAGGAACACAGCAAGACAGACAGAGATACAGACATATCCATACCTTTGTTTATATTCATACCATTGTTTACATCTCACCACCCTCCCCTCTCCTCCTCTCCCCAACTAACGAACCTCATCGCTGTCTTAAAACATGTAAATCGGAGGCAGCCAAAATGAGCCTCAAGGAACAATTATGGTGATGGTGCCAAATTGCTCGAGCTCTTGTAAATTACATTCATAAGTTCTTGTCTCCTGTTATTGACTGTCACTGCCTTGGGTGTCGCTCTATGTTAATCATCTGTCTGTTTCTCGCTATTTTGGATTCTTATTTTTTTTTCTCTCTCTCTCTCACACAGTATTTCCATGCTACTCATAAAGTAAGATGCCCTTGATGTTTCATATTAAAAATTAGTTGAATGTTAACCTGGTCGACCAAAGAGACGAGCCAGTGTGAAGGCAAACTCACTTACTCACTCTAACATACGCACACTCACTCATTCAAACACACATACAACTCACGATCACACCCACTGACTCACTTAAACACGCGCACTCACTCAAACATATCTACACTCATTCACTGAAGCACGCATGATCCACCTACTCAGACACATGCACGTAATGTACACTGGCTCTCACTCGCATTCGAATACACGCACACTCACTGAAACACACACACACACACACACACACACACACACACACACACACAAACAAGGCATACTACACCAACAACCACCTGTACACAAGTCTACGTAACCAAGTCATCAGGGAAATCAAGTCAGCCAAGAAGTCTTATTATCCTAGGAAAGTGCACGGCCTCAAGGAAGTCGACATCGGTCAGTGGTACTCAGAGGTAAAAGCCCTCTGTGGTCTTAACCGTCAGTCTCCCACACTTCCTTTCATCTCACATTTACCTAGTGAGGAGGCAGTTGAGATAATTAATAACCACTTTGCTACCATATGTCATATCCTACATAGTCTTGACCTCACTCTCCTCCCGGCTTACTTACCTTCCCCTCCCCCCTCCCAGTGTTCAACCATTTGAAATCGCCAACAAACTCCTGAAATTTAAATCCAAACGCTCCACAACCCCAATTGACCTCCCAATCAAAATTTACAAGGAGTTTGCAGTCGAACTTGCAACCCCCCTCTGTTCTATTATTAATGCATCCCTCAGACAAAGCAAATGCCCTAATGAATGGAAAACCGCATTTGTCACCCCTACCCCGAAGTTCACCACCCCACAGTCCCATAACGACCTCAGGCCAGTTGCCATTACCTCCATACCCAGTCTACTCTGTAAAGACTTTGTTTTTGAGTGGGCATTTGCTAGAATTTATCAGTCAATTGATCCACAGCAATTTTGCAATATGAGGACTTACCTCTACATCACACTGCTTAGTTAGTTTCCTGGATTTCTTGCACAAAAATCTGCAGAAACGTAAGACATCACTGGCCGTTGCCCTTGTTGACTTCAGGAAGGCTTTTGACCTCGTTGATCGCTGCACTGTTATCAACAAGGCCATTGCACTTGGGCTGCCCACCAACCTGGTATCATGGCTCAATGATTTCTTGAGTGAACGTCTCAGGCAGTCAGGTACCAGGGTTCTGTCTCCACATTCCAACACCTCACATGTGGTGTTCCCCAAGGGACCAAGATGGGACCAGTGTGCTTCCTGACCCTGATCAACGACGCTCTATCGGGCACTCCTCACAGGTGGAAGTACGTGGATTACTGCACTGTGGGGGTTACAGTGGACAACACCTCACCGGACTACTCATCGCTACAAGGCACCCTGGACAGGCTACAGGCATGGACTACGGAGAACAAGGTCACCATCAACCACACCAAAACCGTAGTCATGCACATCAATACCGCCACCACTCCAGTGCAAGGTCCAGCAGTCACAGTGGGTGCCCATCCTCTCCAGTTAATGCAGATTGCCAAACTCCTGGGTGTTACCATAGACCACAAACTGGGCTGGGAGGCCCATGTAAACAACACAATCAAGGCAGCCTCGTACCGACTCTACATGCTACGACGACTTAGGTCACTTGGGGCACCCACGCCAGAGCTGAGGACTATCTACAACGCCTTTATTCTCCCCAAACTAACGTATGCGATCACCAGCCTGGTCGTCTTCTCTCAACTCCACCCAACAACGTCGGCTAGAGAAGGTACAGAAAAGGGCCTGCAGAATCATGCTCGGCGCAGACTACTCCGGCTACATCAACGCTCTCTCCACCCTGGAAATGCCATCCCTCAGTGACCTCCACCACCAAGCACTAGCAAGGTTTGGCAGTGGACTACTGCACCATCCTCGTCATCGCCACCTCCTGCCACCGGCAGTCCCCGCCCACTCACGCAGTCGCCACTACAACAAAATTCAGCCCATAAGAGCCCGCACTGATAGATATAAGAATAAACAACTCTTGATTTATGTACTGTACAGCCCTGTAAATGTATTCAACGCATATCAATATGTCTAAATCAAATGTAAGTTTGTATATTTTCAGCCACCGGCTGCAACTCCATTAATAAACCGTTTATTACACACACACACACACACACACACACACACACACACACACACACACACACACACACACACACACACACACACACACACACATGCACACACACTTCCTTGACCACCGAAGGGTCAAGACGTACCTGGCGCTCCTCTCGGAGCAGCCAGGTCAACTGTTAAGTTGGCACATACCAACCCCCTTCCCTGAACCCTCCTCCCCACCGGAATATCAACAAGTTCTCGCCAGAAGTTACAATTTCATTTTGGAAAGGAACGAAACCAGTGTTAAACAGAGGTGAACAGTGGTGAACAGTGCTTAAGTCAGTGAGAACAACTCAACAGTAACAGTCGTACCCAAGTTAACCTTCACACAGTGAGGTCCCAGGTACCCAGTGATAACGGCCCGTGAGACCCAACAACAACCAGCGATGTGTTAATCCGGCTACGATAGGAAGGCCTAAGACCAAACCTCACTCATATAACACCGTCTGTGAGGGAATTACTACACCACGTGAGGTCCCTCATAACACCATCTGTGAGGGAATTACTACACCACGTCAGGCCCCTCATAACACCATCTGTGAGGGAATTACTACACCACGTGATGCCCCTCATAACACCATCTGTGAGGGAGTTATTACACCACGTGAGGTCCCTCATAACACCATCTGTGAGGGAATTACTACACCACGTGAGGCCCCTCATAACACCATCTGCGAGGGAATTACTACACCACGCCAGGTCCCTCATAACACCATCTGAGGAACTACTACACCACGTGAGTTCCTCCTAACACCATCAGGGAGGGAGTTACTACACTACGAGTTTGCTGTTCAACACCTACATTAATCTGTATGTTCACTGTATGTTCCTTTACCTTTCTCTAATGAAGGCTTTTGTTAAACCACCAATGTATGTAATAAGTCATTTATGTCCAATGTATATTTTCAGTCTTCGGGCTGCAGAATTTTTTCAATAAACCGTTAATTATTATTATTATTATTATTATTACTTCCCTCAGCCTTCATAGAGTAAGGACGTGTGTAGTCGGCGCTGCCCGCTAACGTGGCCATGGTCTCTTGACCATGGAGACAGCTGCCAGCCTGGTCTGTCGGGCCCTCCCCTCCCCCATCTCCTCCTTCCCATCTGGATTTATCAACATCCTCACACCAACAGTGCAGTGCAAAGATTGACGATCAACCCACAAGTGATATACAAAAGTGGCAATTTTAACTCGAAGGAAAAGCACAAAAACACAGCAATACTGAGTGAGGCTGGATCTGACCTAACCTGACCTGACCTCACGGCTTCACCTGACCTAACCTGAAGGATGAAGCACACCTGCATTGCTCCAAGCAAAAAGATCAGTATTTGTACGTGGACTTGACTAGGAATTTGGAAAGCACTCGGCACAAGAAATAAAAGAAGAACTAGAAATAAAAAACAACTGGTTAAAAATCGAAGAAGTGGTAAAAATAAAGCAATACACTCATTGCCTAAAGCTGAGATTCACTGACACTTCAATGGCAGACAAGGACCTGGAATCTGGAATCTTAGGGTTCAACATGTCAGTACTCCCTAAACAACTAGAAAGGGAGAAATATGTTAATATTCTCACCTGCTTTATCTGCTATGCACATGAATCTCTGGCAACAAGAGACTGTCCTCAAAAGGAACTTAAAATATGCTCTGAATGTGCAGAAGAAGGCCATACCTTCCGGGACTGCAAGAGTCAACCCAAAGCATGTATAAACTGTAAAAATGGGAAGGAACCAGGATATAAGACCCACAGAACCCTAGCAATGGCCTGTCCATACAAAAAGAAAATAATAAATGAAAAAGTAGCAAAGGAAAAACAACAACAAGAACAGAAGGAGAATACAACATATGCTGCTATTGCAAAGAAAGTAGTTGAAGAAACAACACAACCACAGAATACCACCAAAATTGTACTGAGCGAAATACGAGACTACAAAGTGCTCATCTGCCTATTATACTCTCACATAATGAACATAGGGAACCCAGGCACGTTCGAAATAGAAATGAACAAAATGCTTGGAAGAAACAATCTCCTAACAATGAGTTTCCCAGCCAACCCAGCTTCCGGATCTGTGCTACAAGCGTCCCGCTTAACCAACCCAGATGCACCACAGGAGACAGTCAACGCAGAAGAAAAAGGAACAACGGAGCAAACACCAGCCGCAACAGTACACGAAACAAACGAAGCTGACAAGGCAAAGTCACAAATGATTGAAACATCCACCCAAAGTACAGTAGAGAGGCAGGACCTTCAAAATAACATCCAAAGAGAGACAGGAGCCGTAAGGAAAAAAGTCACAACAGCAACCATGGATACCCAGGGCGAGGAAACGCTCCTGACTTTAGAATGTGCAGACGACTGTGAACTACAGCTTCACTGGTGTGACAAAATATTTATCCCTAATGAATGCAAAACGATGCCAGACATTATACAAGCCAAAACGAAACAAGAACTAGAATGGACCTACTCTAACGAAAAATACTCTGAAGCACTAGTGGAAGCTTACCTGATAAACCAAAGGATTAAAATAAGGAGACACAACTTCAAAAAAGAAGAACAATGGAAATTCCAAAGAATCCTTAACGGACTGGTTCCGGACAAGAGATCGCCACCCGCGCAACAAACAAGAAACAAAAAACAAAAACACAATGAATAAAGACAAAACCAGAAGACTTACCATCATACAACACAACGTCCGCAACTGAGAAACAAATAAAAACAACCTTGCAAACACATACCTCAGCATTGATCCGGACATAATTTTAATAAATAGTCACGGCAATTCAAATTCTAAGAAAATATAAATATTTGGATATACAACCTACCAAAGAAATAAAACAGAAGAATTAAATGATGGCGTGGCCATTGCTGTAAAACACATACTCAAACATCAAATCATCGACGAATTCCAGGACGAATTCCTGGGAATCAAAATAACTACCATACTTGGAGAAATAGCAATAGCCACAGCATATTTACCGCCAAGACAGAACTACCTGTCGGCCCCAGACTTGATAAAACTACTGAACTACAACTGCCCAACATATATAATAGGAGATCTGAACCCAAGACATCCAATATTCGGCCACGGAAACAGGAACAGGGTGGGCACTGCACTGCATACCATAATGAACACAGGTTTCAGATTTGCCCCCGAGGGGGCTAGTTTATTGGGCACCCCCTTAATGAACACAGGGAAGCTGATCCACCTAGGACCACACTTCACCACATTCATTGGCAATAACAAAACAACAACCCCAGACAAAGTCTTCACCAATAACAAGGCATTCCTGAATTACCATATAAAACAAGGACCACTAACTACCAGCGACCACATTCCAATGATAATAAAACTATCCACAAGCCCAATCCAAGTACCAACAACCCCACGTTTCCAAATGCAAAAAGCAGACTGGGAAGGCTACAGGAAGCACCTAGAACAAGTTAAGATCCCAGATCTCCAAGGTAAAACACTAGAAGATATTGACAACGAAACAGATACCCTTATACGTAACATCAAAAAAGCAATAGAGAACAACATACCAATCACAACATATCGAACGCTACCACACATCAGGACATCCCATGAAATGCGAATGCTCCAAGTACAATACAATAACATAATGATGTACATACAAAACTATCCACCAACAACAGAGCTTATTAGAAAGTTAAGGCAAATACAACAAAAGTTAAGAGATGAAAGCCTGATAGCACACCAACAGATATGGAACGAACTAATAAACAACCTGGATACCACAAGAAATGACAAGAACTTCTGGCAGAACGTAAACAAAATTCTAGGAAACGACAAACCCCAACAAAAGTACATAAAAGACCAAAACGAGAAAAAACTCTTTGAAGAAAAAGAGATAGAATCCGCATACAGGAGAGAATGGAAAAAAGTATTTCAAATATCAGAAGAAGAAAATGAGGAATTTGATGAGGAACACGAAAATCACTTCTGCAGAGAAATGGCTGAAATGATACATAGGATAACCCCTTACCATGTGGTGGACAAAACCAGGCTCAACCCGATAGAACCAATTACAGAAGGAGAACTGCTACACTACATCAGACACACTAAAGAAAAAGCACCAGGATTTACAAAAATCACAAGAAATATGATCCTATACCTACCCAACAACTGCACACAAGGCATCCTTGAAATATTTAACTCAGCTTTGGCAAGTGGATACTTCAGTGATGCATTTAAAAACGCAAAACTCATATTCATACCGAAACCAGCCAAAGACCACACTCAAGTAATTAACTACAGACTGATTTCCCTGCTCGAAGTTATAGGAAAACTATTTGAAAAGGCAATAAACAAGAGAATCAGAAAACACAGAAGCGAAAACGGACTACTAAACCCCAGACAACATGGATTCACTGAAAAAAAGGGAACACATACTGCACTCACCATAATCACGGAAACGTTAGCCAACAAGAAAGCAGAAAGAAACCGTCAACATTGTATTAAGACACGTTAAGAAAGCGTTCGATAAAGTATGGCACCTAGGATTAAAATTTAAACTGCTTCAATTAAATCTTCCAGAACCAAGAGAAAAAATCGTCTGTGGCTTCCTAGACGATCGCACGGCACAAATACAAATTGGCAGCTATATAGGACCACCCACAAAACTGAAAAGTGGAGTACCCCAAGGCAGTGTCCTTTCACCCACGCTGTACAATATCTACACAGCAGACCTACCAGAACCAGCTCCCAACAGTGAATACATAAGTTTTGCAGACGATATCACACAAATCATCACATACCCCCAGCAAATCAACAGCAATAATGGCACAACATACTGCCAACGCAATAGAGAACATCAACCAGTACGAAAAAAGTGGAAGATACAAACGAACACCAACCAACAAGTTCAAAATAATCCCAATCGCTAAAAGGAAAAAAGACCCCATTATAGTAGATAACTAAGTGATTCCATATGCCATGGAAGGCACTGTCCTAGGGTTCAAGATAACAACAAAAGGCTACAAAACATTCATCATCGAAAAACTTGCAAAAACCAGAAACATGGTAATTAAATTAAAACGCTTCAGGAGCCTGTCAGCAAAAACAAGTTAAAGTTATATAGAGCCTTTGTCCAATCCCGACTAGTATATCCACCAATTCCCCGACATACAATAAAACAAACAAACATAAAGAAACTGCAGACAATTCAAAACTTAGCCCTAAGGGATGTATATAACATCAGATATCCTGACATAGTCACCAACCGTCAACTACACCAACGAGCGCAAATAGAACCCCTAAACGTTTACCTACATCAACACTCAAAAATAATATGGACAAAGTTAGAAGAAATAGAGCCAGGACCAATCAAAGAATGGATGGAAGAGACAGAAGACGGAAGAAGAGAACACTCGTGGTTCCCTCGCAGTAAAAGAAGAGCCCTAGAACCCACACCAACTCCACTCTATTGAAAGATGCAACGTTACCCCAGTGACAACCTTGGCAGCCCTACCACTTGCAACATTAGATCATAAAAAGACGAGATGTTCTTAGCAGAAACACAAGTACCTGCCCTAGACTCCTCACCATTGGCTAGGACATAAGACCCGAAAATGTAAGGCATAAAATTGCAATATTTGCTAAACATACAAACACCTGGCATAAATATAATACCTAAGACGAAAATTAGCAAACACAAACATGAGAAAACAGAAGCACTTGGGTTGGGCCCCAAGACCTAGCATTCTACTACTATTTTCCAATTTCCTCGCTTTTCTTCTTGCGCTATCCACCAACCCCAAGACCCTCCAAATTCCACCATTATTCTTCAAGTCCAGTTCCCGCACCACCAATCTAAGCACCTGCATCAAGATTTCTTCATACTTTACTTCACCCATCGATCGATCGATCCAAGCTACTGTCCTGGCCACGTGGCCACACACCTGCCCAACTGCATCCAGCCCATACGAGCACGAACTGATTGCTACAAGAGCAGCCCAGTCCCAACCATTGTAAAAATTATCAACACCTAATTATTATACCTGTATATTTGTATCACTTATGTTACTTATGTTACATCATTTGTAAATCACGAGACCCATTCCCCAATTATGTAATTGTATATTTTCAGCCTTCCGGCTGCCATGCTCTTTCAATAAACCGTTAATTATTATTATTATTATTATTATTATTATTATTATTATTATTATTATTATTATTATTATTATTATTATTATTTTTATTATTATTATTATTATTATTATTATTATTATTATTATTATTATTATTATACACACACACACACACACACACACATACACACACACACATACACACACACACACACGTATATACACACACACACACACACACATACACACACACAGTATAACTAAATATACGTGGATGATTGTTCTCTTCTTCCTTACGATTATTTTTATTTGTTCTCTCTGTTTCTCTTCTTCACTTTCTTTCATCTCCTCCGTTTTTATTGCCTCATTTCACTCACTTTTCCTTCATTTATGATTGTCTTATCTTCATGTTACTCCTTTCCTTTTTCTTCTTCTCAAAGTTTCTCTTTTTTCCTTTCTTTCCACCACATTATCTGCTTATTCCTCCTCCTCCTCCTTCTCCACCTTCACTTTTTCTCCCTCCTCCCCTTTCTCTTCCTCCTCTCCTTCTTCTTTATCTACTTTCTATCTCTTTCCCGTATTCTTGCTCATCTCCCACCTTCTTCTGCTTCTTCGCCTCTTCTTCCTCATCTCTCTCCACCTTTCCTTCCTACTTCTCCTCCTCCTCCTCCTCCTTATCTCCCGCCACCTTTCCCTTCTATGACTTCTCGTCCTCAGCCTCCTCCTCTAATCCTAATCTCCCCCCTCCTACTTCTCCTCCTCTTTTTCTCCCTCATCCTTCCCTTTCTATTCCACCTCCCCCTCCTCTTCCCCCTCCTCCTTATCTCCCTCCTGTAAGGGCGGAAACGATCTTCCTGCTTGTTACTGCTGCTTACTCTCTTGTTTGCTGGTGCGACCAACACTTGGGGGGGTTGGACAGAGGTGAGAACGGCATCAGCTACCTGTGTCACAGGCAGATTCACCCCAGCCGTCATACAGTCAACTATCTATCTACCCCGCTGTTCATCAAATTCTGGCTGTGACCTCATCATAGGTCCTGCAC
>NW_024753047.1:0-19987 GCF_018991925.1 Homarus americanus | reverse complement strand
GAAATGAATGGGGGAGATGGAAGGGAGGAAGAAGGGAGGGAAGATGAAGGGGTAAGATGGAGGAGAAAGACGATGAGGAGAAGAAGATGAAACAGAAGATGAAAGGTGGAAGATGAAAGGCAGGAAGCGACAGTGCAAAATAGATCGGCAAGAGACACAGTTGTACCAGAGGTGGTAAAAATATACACCAGGAAGGAATCAGGTGTGGCAATGTAATACACTCTCTCTATCTCTCTCTCTCTCTCTCTCTCTTCCTCTCTCTCTCTCTCTCCATATTATGTTGCTCAGATTTCTCTCTCTTTTTCTAAAAATACAAAACTCAACTCAATAAAGGCAACACATGTACTGTACTATGACTGCCAGTGTATTATAGCATCAACATTATTATATAAGAGTATATATTATACTTAAGCCCCCCCCCCCAAGGTATCGCCGGGATGGTTAATCTTCAGGTGGGATACGCTGGGCGGCGAGGGGAGTGACAATCTACCTGTGTCATTAAGGTCTCTGTTACCTTTTCCTGGGGGCGACACTTCAGGTGAGTTATTATATAAAAAAGAGACTCACTTTATACAATACATGAAAAAATAACACCACCATTTAACTTACATAAATTAACACACAATACAGTACTGAATGCCTAACTAGCTTAGCTCCCCCCACCCCAGCCTCCCTTGAGCGAGCAGGAGCGTGCTGTGTATGGCCACCACCCCAACCAATCACCTCGACTCAGCTAGGTGGACAGCCCACCTGCTATTACTCCCTACTACTTTACTTCCCGTTTCTATTCTTTCCTTCTCTCTTTCCTCTCCTCTCTCATAGCAAAGTCATTTCCCACTTTACTTCATCATCGTTACTCAGTAAGACAGCAGTAGACCACGACGCTTAACACTGTACCTGCCTGACTCTGGTGTTACCTGTACTGTGTTAATTGGCTTGAAGAACATACAACTCTAAAACGTGATATGAATTGTTAATTTTCATAGGAAGATGAACTAGACAAAAAACGACCTTTATAACTAAATATCAGACCAAATACTGTCAAGAGGTGTGAACAGCTTCCATATGGAGAGGATCTTTAATTTAAGTCTAATGTGTCACTTCACGCAATAACTCTGTGGGGTGGACACATCGACAACACAAGAGTGACCGACATATAAACACTTCCGAGACAACGATAACTAATGACTTTTTTTGTTTGTCCTTTCAGAACAAAGTTCACTCCTGGGATTATCTCTCATAAACGAAGCATCACCAAGCACAAGCACCACACACCTGTATAGGCCTTCAGTATCGTCAACTAGCAACTGTCTATATGATAATAGTCCAGACAAAACCTTGCTTTTACTTTAACCCGGAAATAAACATCGACAGGTTTATTATAAATAATTATGACGACAGTAAGTTTTCAAGGTTCAAGTGTCCTTATTTCCTGCCAATGGTTCCAGGAAAACCTTAAAACTTACAATTAATAAATAATTAAAGATTTTTGTTTCTTGTATCTATATATATAAAACAAAGAAGTATGTATTTTTGTTTGTGTGTGTGTTTGTGTGTCCGCACGAGAATCTCGGAAACTACTATACCGATCTGTAGTGATGATGGATGGTGTTATATGTAGTGATGATGGATGGTGTTATATGTAGTGATGATGGATGATGTTATATGTAGTGATGATGGATGGTGTTATATGTAGTGATGATGGATGATGTTATATGTAGTGATGATGGATGGTGTTATATGTAGTGATGATGGATGGTGTTATATGTAGTGATGATGAATGATGTTATATGTAGTGATGATGGATGATGTTTATGAGTGATGATGGGTGGTGTTATATGTAGTGATGATGGATGATGTTATATGTAGTGATGATGGGTGGTGTTATATGTAGTGATGATCTATCTTCTATCGATATAAAACAAAGAAGTATGTCTGTTTGTGTGTGTGTGTGTGTGTTTGCTTGTGTGTCCGCACGAGAATCTCGAAAACTACTCTACCGATCTGTAGTGATGATGGATAGTGTTATATGTAGTGATGATGGATGGTGTTATATGTAGTGATGATGGATGGTGTTATATGTAGTGATGATGGCTGGTGTTATATGTAGTGATGATGGATGATGCTATATGTGTTATAAGTGTTTAAATAACATGGTAGATATTACTGAGCCTTCATCAGGGGTTGGTGCCTCCCTCCAAGTTCCCAGAGGTACAACTATTGGTGACATTTTCTTATTCGATGGCAGCAGTTGAGTTAGATTCATTGGTTGGGAGGTAGAGACAGAGTGTAAGTAGCTGTGGAAGTTTCGCGCTCCCTGATGTCGCCCAAATTGTCATAATTGAAGGTAACTGACTTGGCAACGGTAGTGCGTACGTTGGTCTTCTTAAGGATAGAGGCGGGTTGTTGGTCGGCAACATTGGATAGAACAATGAACTCAGCAGCTTGGCGGTCAAGGTTGTTCAAGGTACCATGGGCACTGTAGTAGTTAACTTCCAGCTTGTTAGTTGATTTTCGGCTGCGGCCAATGCTGTCACCATCCAATCGTCCAACAGCCTTATCACAGGAGGCTTCGTCAAAGTATCGGATGTATGCGAAGCCATAGTGTTCATTTTTGTTGTCTTTTGCGGGCATCACAAATAGGTCGATCTGTCCACATTCCTCAAACAATGGTCGAATCTGCTTAGGGGCCACACCAGGGTAGATGTTTGTTGCAACCACCACAAAGCTGGTGTCGAAGTCTACAACGAAATCCTTGCAAGCCTTCACCTCCACCTCAGACACCTTCGATACAGTGCGTCGGAACACCATTGTGATGTACTGACACTAACAGCTCTCTCACTGAGGTCAAATCAAAATTTGACCATACAGAAAGAATTACGGTTTAATAAGGTTGGAATTTAAAGAAATTGACAACAAAATGAAGCGCTGTTTATCACTATAGTAAAGAGGGATGGTGTTTGTAAAGATGATGGATGGTGTTATAATATGTAGTGATGATGGATGGTGTTATATGTAGTGATGAAGGATGGCGTTATATGTAGTGATGATGGATGGTGTTATATGTAGTGTTGATAGGAGGGTAATATATGTAGTGATGATGGATGGTGTTATATGTAGTGATGATGAATGACATTATATGTAGTGATGATAGGATGGTTCTATATGTAGTGATGATGGATTGTTTTATATGTAGTGATGATGGATGGTGTTATATGTAGTGATGATGCATGATGTTATATGTAGTGATGATGGTTGGTGTTATATGTAGTGATGCTGGATGGTGTCATATGTAGTGATGATGTATGGAGTTATATGTAGTGATGATGGATGATGTTATATGTAGTGATGCTGGATGGTGTCACATGTAGTGATGATGGATGGAGTTATATGTAGTGATGATGGATGATGTTATATGTAGTGATGATGGGTGGTGTTATATGTAGTGATGTTGGATGGTGTTATATGTCGTGATGGATGGTTCTATATGTAGTGATGGTGGATGGTGTTATATGTAGTGATGGTGGATGGTGTTATATGTAGTGATGATGGATCGTGTTATATGTAGTGATGATGGATAGTGTTATATGTAGTGATGATGGATAGTGTTATATATAGTGATGATGAAGGATGGTGTTATATGTAGTGATGATGGATGTTGTTATATGTAGTCATGAAGGATGGTGTTAGTGAAGATTGTGAAGTGAGATGTAGTGAAGATTGTGAAGTGAGATGTAGTGAAGATTGTGAAGTAAGATGTAGTGAAGATTATGAAGTGAGATGTAGTGAAGATTGTGAAGTGAGATATAGTGAAGATTGTGAAGTGAGATGTAGTGAAGATTGTGAAGTGAGATGTAGTGAAGATTGTGAAGTGAGATAGTGAAGATTGTGAAGTAAGATGTAGTGAAGATTATGAAGTGAGATGTAGTGAAGATTGTGAAGTGAGATATAGTGAAGATTGTGAAGTGAGATGTAGTGAAGATTGTGAAGTGAGATGTAGTGAAGACTGTGAAATAAGATGTAGTGAAGATTATGAAGTGAGATGTAGTGAAGATTGTGAAGTGAGATATAGTGAAGATTGTGAAGTGAGATGTAGTGAAGATTGTGAAATAAGATGTAGTGAAGATTATGAAGTGAGATGTAGTGAGGATTGTGAAGTGAGATGTAGTGAAGATTGTGAAGTGAGATGTAGTGAAGATTGTGAAGTGAGATGTAGTGAAAATTGTGAAGTGAGATGTAGTGAAGATTGAGAAGTGAGATGTGGTGAAGATTGTGAAGTGACATGTAGTGAAGATTGTGAAGTGAGATGTAGTGAAGATTGTAAAGTGAGATGTAGTTTAGATTGTGAAGTGAGATGTAGTGAAGATTGTGAAGTAAGATGTGGTAAAGATTGTGAAGTGAGATATAGTGAAGATTGTGAAGTGAGATATGGGGAAGATTGTGAAGTGAGATGTAGTGAAGATTGTGAAGTGAGATATAGTGAAGATTGTGATGTAAGATTATAAAGTAAACTGTAGTAATTGAGGTTAAACGAACGCTGGTTATTCTGTAGTGTATCCGTGCCTTGTTAACGTGCAACCAACATGGCGGTGGTTCTCAATATAGATACGTTATTTTGCCGGGAATTTCTTTCAAAACAAAATATGAATCAACCATATTTAGCCTAAATTAACCTAGCGGCTTTATTATATATTCTAAGATGTTTAAGTTGATAGATCAGATCAGGTTAGGTTAAGTTAGGTTGGGTTAGGTTAGGTTAGTTTTGTTTTTTTAATTTTGCCACTTAGAGGCTAGTTTATTGTGCCCCCCATACTCATCCTGTGAGCGGTAGTGCAAAGAGATTACAAAGTGGTGTTAGATGAGGTAGGTGGTTAAGTTACGTTTCAATAGGTTAGGTTAGATTACGTCAGGTTGGGATAAGTTAGGTTAGGTAGGTAATAAGTAGATAGGTTACGGTCGGTAGGTGGGAAAGTTAGGTTTGGTTAGGTTAGCTTATGCCAGACAGGGAGGTTAGGTTAGATTATGTCGGGTTAGGTAAGATTATATCAGGTTAGGTTAGATTATGTCAGGTTAGGTCATATTACGTCAGGTTAGGTTAGATTATGTCAGGTTAGGTAAGTAGGTAGAGGTGGGTAAAAAAGGTTAGGTTAGGTCGGGAGGTTTTAGTGTAGGAGCTTAAGTAATCCCGTAAAAATTTCATGTTAATTTTTGACACCATACATCATAATAATCCTTATAAACTATGTTAAGGAACTGTGGTGTCATTTTTTCTGAACGGTTTATTATAAGTTTTATGCCACTAAAGAAGTTTTATCAAAGAGCGGCGTAATGAACCACAGACGTATTACCATTAAGTCCTAAGTAACTTAAAACATGACTAATAACTTATGAACATGTAGTATTATATGATTACAATTTAACATTATATATTATGAATGCTGTTATAATATCTTAAGTGTGTTACAAACATGGCTGCTCATATATGCCATCCTGTCTCTGGCAAAGAAGAGATTGCAGTAAGTAAAATTATTTGCTAAAGACAAATACTGGAAATCAAACATATACATATTACCATTATCTGAAAAGCTTAGAACCACCGTTTTATATTTATTAAAAGTTTGTAGTGTTATACATCATGTGTATACAAGTCACAAGTTATTATTTACGACATTGCTTCAGTCCTCGTCATCAGAGTCTTCTGTGTACAACAGATTCCTTCACTTTGTTTAGGCATTTCTCATCATCTGTTTGACAGTTACACATCTCGGTGCATGTCATGCTATTCTTTCTGATTCTTTCTGTATGAACATGACAATGATCCACATTTCCTGACGCCACATCCACATTTAACAAGTTCTGTGATTGCTTCTGGAGCTGGTGGTTGGTTTGATATTACTAGTATGAAACAGTCATTGTCAATCTTCCAGCCATGCTCTAATTGTGAAAGCATTTCACTGTCTGCATCACAAGACCACAGAAGAGCTTGATACCTTCCTCTCAATATATGATACTTTAGAGTTGCTGCAGTCTCTGGTAGTTCTCCAGCTTCTGCCTGCGTTTTCTTGAAGAGATGCCATCTAAGTTTTGACAGTTTAGTGAAAGTCATTCGTGGACAGTAGAGCTTAAATACAAATTCCTCTAGACCAATATACATGTCTGCTGGAGGGCATTTGGTCTACTCAGCATCTTGAATGCATCTAGGACTTTTGTGTTAGATTTCATCAAAGTGCTCCAACATGCTTTCTTTCCTTTGCCAACAAATTTTCCAATGCAGTCAGATCCTGTGAAGGCATGGAAACCTGTAAGGCTCTCTGCCCAATGTGTCGTCGCTCACCAGTTCCTGTTATCATACTTGTATTTTCTCCAAGTTGAGGCTGCTTTAATATGCCAAACACATCAGTGTCTGGTGACTTGATATGTACAGTGCTGCCCTTCTGTGATGCATATACTGTATGTCCTGCTTAAGTTCTATAACTTGTGATAGCAATTTGATGGTTGAAGTCTTATTTGCTGCTTTCCACGACAGTAGATTAACCTTGGACAGCTTTTCCCAGATGCTCAATGGACCAACAATACGTTCCTTGACAAAATTTTCATAATTTTGTCTTCCAACTTCATATGCACATAGATTGTCATATTTGGCATTTTCTGGCATTACAGCTCCAGTTACCAAGTTTATAAGAGCATCATTTTCCTGGGATTACAGTCACCAATAACATTGTGTAGCTTCTGTACATCAGCATATTGACGGCTGACAATAGCTGTAGAGAGCTCATGGTGTTCTGTTCTTTTGTAATGTTTATGAGTTTGATATTTTATGTAATGAACTTAATTTGAAAACCCAAATGGTAGTATATGATCTTTTATCACCTTAGACACTCTGTGCGTCATGCCTCTCAAGTGATTTTTTCCTCTCTTACTTCTCTGGACAAATACGACCTTTATCCCATCAGAAAAAATATCACCATATATTTTCTTAATCTGCAGGTGCCAAGGTTTAAAATGACGGATGGTGTTAAAAATTAACCTGAAATTTTTACGTGACCACATATTGTCTTGTTGAGTTTCTGAGAGAACTTCACGGCTAAATAGCGCCTCTGTATTGATAGCCGGTACATGTCGTAATATCCACCGCTCATAGTTAAATCTTTATGTCCGTTTATTTTGTCCTAATTTAAGTATCAAAGAGTGTTTTCATTTTTAAGTATCTTAAGTATCTTTTTTCCTCACTCTTAAGTGTCTAAGTATGATTTTTTTTCATTTTTAAGTAACTAACCATATTTTTGTTTTCATTATAAAATGTGATTGATATAGACAACAGAAGTAAATATCAGCTGGAGGTCATAAACGAAGCTGATGTGAAGTATTTTGACTCACTGTTCCCACGAACTAATTGCTTCACTGGTTTATACCGAAGAAATAAAACCGTCAACGAACCATCCGATTCTAATGTGTCTTAGGCAATACAGGGTGTTTATGCGTCACTCTGATACCAAGAATGACTTTGTGCACTGTGGTGAAGCTGAGGGTAGGATAGGGTTGGGTTGGGTTGGGATGGGTGAGGATTACGCATGTGTGGGTATATTCTGTTGCATTTTATAGGTATCTTGCGTCTTTCTCATTATTCCTTCTTTATCATGAGTATCTGTGCCTATTAATACACCACCTCGCAGGATAGTGGAAGAGGAATGGATAGTAACGAGATAATATTCTTTTTGCATATACCTTAGCTTGATTACAGGTAACTCCAGGTAGAAGTTACAAGTTTTCCTCGACTTGGCTGATTCAACTGTAAGACTTGCTTTATTTATCATTATTAAAATCCTCCACCTGTAAGACCCTCCACTTGTAAGACCCTCCACCTGTAAGACCCTCCACTTGTAAGACTCTCCACTTGTAAAACCCTTTAGGGATTTGAAATACCTTCTCGTCTTGGCTCCACTAGTACTGTACACACCCTCTCTAGCCTTAGTTTACAGTAATGTTGAAGTATATAATGAAGACTCACAGCTCACGGGTTAGAAAAACAAAAGTGCTTGTTTTATTTATTTATTTATTTATTTATAGCTTATTTTAGAATCCCCGAAAGTTAGAACAAAATGGCTGACGGGACTCACAAGCGGGCGGTGTTTACTGTATGGACCAAGAATAAAAAAAAGAAAAAGAAAATAAATAAATCGTAAATGGGTGCATTGTTTCTCCAGGGGTAATTATGGAAGTACAAATGTTCTCCAGCAGTGGGTAACGATCATAGCCACGTATAGAGCTTCCGACGCAGGTAGATTGATATAGATGCATTACCTGGAGTTAGTGGGTTACAGGGGCTTCTTACACGATAATATTAAAGGTGATTTTTCCTTCTGTTTGTGGCACTTGGGGTGTTTAGGTTAGGTTTAATTAAAATGGTTTAGTTATAATAGTTATATTACGATAAGTTAAGTTGAATTTAGAACTTTTGATTTGCATATATCGTGTTTTAGAAGGATTTGTTAGCTAATAAGTTTAATTTGGATACGTTTAGTTTAATTTAGATCATTTGATTTTACAAGGTCGTATTATAATGACTGGGAACCATATAGAAACCTGTTAGAGAAGTAAATATTTCTACGGCAGTGAATGAGTAGGTCAATAAGTGGTGTATAGAGCTGCTGACGCAACTTAAACGGTATATACTGTACATTATATGTTATCAGAGCTTTCCTGTTGTACGTAACCGCCTCCGTCAAAGTGTCTTAGTGGCTCATGTGAAGATTAGCCTCTAGTTTATTTAACCTCAAGATTAACTACACTGGCACTGGCTGACCTGACCTGACCTGACCTACCCTACCCTACCCTACCCTACCCTACCCTACCCTAATCTAACCTAACTTAACTTCCCAGGTAGCGTTAGGTTAATCATTATTTGAAATAAGCTGGGAGGGTTAATCTTCAGGTAATATATCTTAATTAACAATTTTGGTCAGGTGAGGCCTTCCTTACCTTACTCGAGAGGAGGAGGAGGAGGACTTGCTAACGTCTACAGATCATCGTCAACCAAGGCAGATATTGAATACCTTTTGTTTACCTTCGTGGCTTAAGAACACATCTTAACACCATAAGACTATTCGCCTCAATGCAATAATACAGTAATTGATTATTGTATTCTAATAAAATTTACGGTGTATCTTTTGAACCAGATTTATTGTTTGACCGTAGTGAATGAGAAACTGGTTGAGGTGTATTGTGGTAAACATCCTTAAGAGCAGCTCTGTGTGTTCTTACGACCTCAAAGTAACACAAAAGGTAGCCAATATCTACCCTTGGTCAGTCACTTTATGTAGATGTCAATTGTGTCATTTTTCTAGACTTAGTGCCCCCTGGAGGAGAAAGTAAATACAATGTTGATTTATTTTGGTCACAACACACGCTAGTAGATTATTTTTTCCTATTTAACTAAATAATTAACACTATGTAGCTAACTAATTATATGACTCAAAGATGGTAACCAATATGGCGTCGATATTGTTCACATACTCTATGATTAATAGATGTATTGTCTGTTTAATTTTAGGGAAGAATTTAATGTATAAACTTTTGAGAATCTGGATACAGGAGTTTTGTCTTTGCGCGTGTGTGTGTGTGTGTGTGTGTGTGTGTGTGTGTGGTGATGATGATTGAAGGTTACTAGTGTGCCCTGAAGAATGCAGTGATGGCTAGGGAAACACTGTGTAACACTGAGTCCGTTTATTGTGGATGAGAGAAATACAAGTGGTGACCAGCGTGTGCCATGCACGGCTCACACAGTCAGACTGAGGCGCCTTGCCATATGGCAGCGTCGGGGCAATGTTGCCACATAACACGTGCAGTGTTGCCACGTGATAATATATATAAATGCTACTCGGCACAGTAGCTTATGTACAGGGTTGCTACTTGGCACAGTAGCTTATATACATAACCTACAATGATGATGATGACGGATACTTTCCTCTGCAGTGAAAAAAATATCTTGACATTGCAAAGTTTAACTGTAAGCCGAAGGAACGTTTGTAATGTGACTTATTATGTGAAATTGTAACTTGAAATTCTTTGTGAAAAAATATTTCCCTATAAAGTTTGGCAGTAAATGAAGTATTACATCAAGGTGTAACTTGTAGTTCCTTGTGGAGTAAATTACCTAAGTGGACGATACAGCTACTCCAGGGTGTAAGACCTAGAGTAGAAAGTCTTAAGACCTTACCTGGGGTTGAAAGACTCTTATAGTGGAACGTCTTAGGTATTGAATCTTTAATTACAGTAAATAAAATATAATCTACCTAAACATTCCTTCACCTGGCGACAACTAATGATACAGGTGGTGTAATAGCTCTTTAAAATTCCTCCGTTTGATATAATAATGACCACACATGAACTTATAATGTGCAATATCTTGATAACACATTAGCTGCAACATTACACATAGTCCAGTGTATGTGTAGTGAGGGACATCTACCTAAATGAGTTACAGAATGTGGAGTTGAGGCAAAGAAATGTTGGGACATGTTTGAGATCATCAGTTGAGCCAAACGTTTATACTCAATATTGTTTTAATGGTATTTTAGAGCGACCGAAAAATGTAAACAAAATGGCCGGCTAGGCTCGGGGGATCCACGAGTCCTCTTATAAAGGATCGACAATAAATGAAAACAAATCAGATTAATTTAAACACATTTCCAAGAATATTAGATCCTGTAAAGAGAGAAAATTAATACTTGATATTTGTAGAAGCTTTTTTTTTCGTCCGTTTTCGTCTTGGTTAAAACAATTGTGGTGGTGTTACCTGTTCTAAACAGTAGACATAAAGGAAATGGATCAAGACCTTAATACTCAAAGATACACATGATGATTTGTTCCCAAGTCCGAGGATTTACTTCACAAAACAGATTAACTTTAGGACACAATGATGGCGAACAAAATAACATCAACATTGCGTACAGTACATATCTTGCTTTGACTCTTAACTCTTGTAATTTTTCGTAATGTTAGTGAATGAAATTGAGATTCTGGGCATATTTTCCTGTTTTTCTTTCTAATCAAATGTAAAGGAAGATGTACTGTTTATTGATGGATTTGGTGATGTCTTAATAGTGTATTAGTGTGTTAATATTACACAGGTTTGGTATAGTGGTGACGGTAATGTAGTGTAGTGAGATTTTAACACATGGAGGTGAATTTGTCTTTTATGTTGAGGATTTAAGAACATAAGAACATAAGAAAATAAGGAGTCTGCAATAGGCCGGTTGGCCTGTGCATGGCAGCTCCTGTCGAGAGTTACTACCACTCTCTATCATCCATGAATCTATCTAGCCTCCTTTTGAAACTTTCCAGAGTTCCGCACTTACTACAAAGTTGCTAAGCTTGTTCCACTCGTCCACCACCCTATTTGTGAACCAGTTTCTTCCTATCTCCCTCCTAAACCTAAACTTATCCAACTTGAATCCGTTGCTCCGAGTCCTATCCTGCTCGGATATTATAAGAACTTTATCTATATCCCCTTTATTGATTCCTTTCACCCACTTAAATACTTCTATCATATCTCCCCGCACTCTTCGTCTTTCTAGGGAATGCAAGTTAAGTTTCTGTAACCTATCCTGATATGGAAGGTTTCTAAGTCCCGGAATCATTTTTGTCATTCTTCGCTGCACCGACTCTAGTGAATTTATATCCATTCTATAATAGGGGCACCAGAACTGAACCGCATAATCGAGGTGCGGACTGATTTGTTAAAGGGAAGATCTGGTGGACGGGGATAATTGTCTGGTTGTGATGGACACGGCTCACCTAGCCTAACCCAATCTAACCTAACCCAACCCAACCTAACCCAACCCAACCTAACCTAACCCCTATATATGTGTGAGATAAGGTTCTGATTCAAGAACAAGATGCACAAGTTTGAATCCAAATTGAGCTGTAGGGTTTGTTGACTAATTCGGGGCTTCACATTCATAAAACTCTCAAATGGGATACGACTAAACCCGAAGCCCCATCTTCCGTCGGTCTGTCGTCGGTGTCAGGTCAAAGTTCAGTTTGTAGTTCACCTCCTGTGATATGTGTCATTTATCGAAATGAAACATGAGGTTAACGTGAAAACAAAACCTCGAAGCAACACGTATAAACAGGGTCGAGTTTTCATCGGATTTTACGTCATGAAATTTTCCAGAAAACTTAAAAATGACATAAGAATAAAGAAAGGAATATATAAGAAATTAAAGGGAGGGGAGGAGCAGCTCAGAAACAGGTATAATGAACTATCTAGGAATGTTAAGAAAAATGTAAGGAAAGCAAAGAGAGACTATGAAATCAAAATAGCAAGAGAATCCAAGGCGAATCCCAAGGGATTCTTCCAGGTATATAGGACAAAGGTCAAGGACAAAGTTGGGCCTTTAAAGTCAGGGAGGGGAGAATTGATAAATGGCAGTGAAGACATGAGCAAAGCATTGAACAGCTACTTCTTATCAGTTTTCACAGAAGAAATTTGCGATGAAATTCCGGAGGTGGAACTGATATTTAAGGGAAAGGAAGAAGAGAAATTAAAGAATATCACCATCAGAAAAGAGGATGTTCTTAAGAAGATAAATAAACTAAAGAATACAAAATCCCCAGGGCCGGATGAAATTTTTCCTCGAGTCTTAAAAGAGTGTAGGGAACAGATTAGCGGACCCCTCGTAAATTTATTTACAAAATCATTAGACACTGGAGTTGTGCCAGAGTTGTGGAAACAGGCGAATGTAGTACCCATATTTAAAAAGGGAGACAGAGCATCAGCGTCAAATTACCGGCCGATCAGTTTGACGTCAGTAGTGGGGAAATTTCTTGAATCAATTATAGCAGATAGCATTCGATCGCATCTAGAGAAACGCAAATTAATCTACGACTCTCAACATGGGTTTACAAAGGGAAAATCTTGTCTAACAAATCTGCTAACGTTTTTTAGGAAAGTCTTCGAGGTAGTAGATAATGACGAAAATTACGATGTTATTTACTTAGACTTTAGCAAAGCATTTGACAGAGTACCGCATCAGAGGCTTCTGAGAAAAATTAAGGCTCATGGTATCGAGGGGGAAGTTTTAAATTGGATAAAATCATGGCTCACCGATAGAACGCAGAGGGTCAACGTAGATGGTGTTAAATCTGAGTGGGGCCGTGTAACCAGTGGGGTTCCCCAGGGGTCAGTACTAGGCCCACTCTTGTTCATAATCTACATAAACGATTCAGATACTGGGATCAGCAGTGACATAAGCAAGTATGCGGATGACACCAAAATAGGGCGGCAAATTATTTCAGGGCAGGATGCAAATGCATTACAGGAGGATCTAAATAAACTGCAGGGGTGGTCTGAAAAATGGCAAATGAAATTCAACACCAGCAAGTGCAGCGTACTTAATATTGGAAGAACAAATACTATAATGTATACAGCCTTAACAACATCAACCTAGAGAAGTCGACTTGTGAAAGAGACCTAGGGGTACTTGTAAGCCCGGACCTACGGCCTAGAAAACAGTGCGTTAATGTTCGAAATAAGGCAAACAGAGTATTGGGTTTTATATCTAGAAGTGTAAGTAACAAGAGTGCAGAGGTCTTATTGCAACTATATCTTGCGCTAGTTAGGCCGCACCTCGATTATGCGGTTCAGTTCTGGTGCCCCTATTATAGAATGGATATAAATTCACTAGAGTCGGTGCAGCGAAGAATGACAAAAATGATTCAGGGAGTTAGAAACATTCCATATCAGGATAGGTTAAAGAAACTTAACTTGCATTCCCTAGAAAGGCGAAGAGTGCGGGGAGATATGATAGAAATAGGGTGGTGGACGAGTGGAACAAGCTTAGGCAACTTTGTAGTAAGTGTGTGAACTCTGGAAAGTTTCAAAAGGAGGCTAGAGATTCATGGATGATAGAGAGTGGTAGTAACTCTCGACAGGAGCTGCCATGCACAGGCCAACCGGCCTATTGCAGACTCCTTATTTTCTTATGTTCTTATGTTCTTATCTTGAGAGAGAGAGAGAGAGAGAGAGAGAGAGAGAGAGAGAGAGAGAGATTCCTATGCTGAAATTAACACTACAATTTTATACTGTAATTGAGATAAATGCAGGTAAGGTTGGCGTATGGAATTATTGAAGAACGATCACAGAAATGTTTTACCTGTTTCCTGTGATGTAAGTCCAAAATGGTGTTAATTGTCATGGGTTTATACGTCCAAAATGTTCTTCATATCGTAGGGTCTTACGTCCAAATATGCCATCCAAGTCCATATGTCCAATCATCCAGTTAGCTGTTTATCCATCCACCGATTCACCCACCTACCCATCTATCCTCCCATTCAGTCTCCCATCCATCCTTCCATCCATCACACGAGGAATAGAATGACCCACTTATAATTTTTCTCTTTCCTGCTGCACTAAGGATCAACCACCCAGAGTGGTATGGCTACCCTGAGTAGGTACACTCTGTATTCCTCCTTTACTCTATTGTGATGTAGGTGGTGGGTAGTGTGTGTTTGTGGGTGTAGAGCGTGGATAGTAGGTTTGTTTGTGGGTGTAGGGAGTGGATAGTAGGTATGTTTGTGGGTGTAGGGAGTGGATAGTAGGTATGTTTGAGGGTGTAGGGAATGGATAGTAGGTTTGTTTGTGGGTGTGGGGCGTGGATAGTAGGTTTGTTTGTGGGTGTAGGGCGTGGATAGTAGGTTTGTTTGTGGGTGTAGGGTGTGGATAGTAGGTTTGTTTGTGGGTGTAGGGCGTGGATAGTAGGTTTGTTTATGGGTGTAGGGCGTGGATAGTAGGTTTGTTTGTGGGTGTAGAGCGTGGATAGTAGGTTTGTTTGTGGGTGTAGGGAGTGGATAGTAGGTATGTTTGAGGGTGTAGGGAATGGATAGTAGGTTTGTTTGTGGGTGTGGGGCGTGGATAGTAGGTTTGTTTGTGGGTGTAGGGCGTGGATAGTAGGTTTGTTTGTGGGTGTAGGGCGTGGATAGTATAGTAGATAGTAGTGTTTGTGGGTGTAGAGCGTGGATAGTAGGTTTGTTTGTGGGTATAGGGCGTGGATAGTAGGTTTGTTTGTGGGTGTAGGGAGTGGATAGTGTTTGTTTGTGGGTGTAGGGAGTGGATAGTAGGTTTGTTTGTGGGTGTAGGGCATGGATACTAGGTTTGTTTGTGGGTGTGGGGCGTGGATAGTAGGTTTGTTTGTGGGTGTAGGAACGTGGATAGTAGGTTTGTTTGTGGGTGTAGGGCGTGGATAGTAGGTTTGTTTGTGGGTGTAGGGCGTGGATAGTAGGTTTGTTTTTGGGTGTAGGGCGTGGATAGTAGGTTTGTTTGTGGTGTAGGGCGTGGATAGTAGGTTTGTTTGTGGGTGTGGGGCATGGATAGTAGGTTTGTTTGTGGGTGTAGGGCGTGGATAGTAGGTTTGTTTGTGGGTGTAGGGCGTGGATAGTAGGTTTGTTTGTGGGTGTAGGGCGTGAATAGTAGGTTTGTTTGTGGGTGTAGGGCGTGGATAGTAGGTTTGTTTGTGGGTGTGGGGCATGGATAGTAGGTTTGTTTGTGGGTGTAGGGCGTGGATAGTAGGTTTGTTTGTGGGTGTAGGGCGTGGATAGTAGGTTTGTTTGTAGGGCGGATAGTAGGTATGTTTGTGGGTGTAGAGCGTGGATAGTAGGTATGTTTGTGGGTGTAGGGCGTGATAGCAGGTTTGTTTGTGGGTGTAGGGCGTGGATAGTAGCGTTTGTGGGTGTAGGGCGTGGATAGTAGGTTTGTTTGTGGGTGTGGGGCATGGATAGTAGGTTTGTATGTGGGTGTAGGGCGTGGATAGTAGGTTTGTTTGTGGGTGTGGGGCGTGGATAGTAGGTTTGTTTTGGGTGTGGGGCGTGGATAGTAGGTTTGTTTGTGGGTGTGGGGCGTGGATAGTAGGTGTGTTTGTGGGTGTAGAACGTGGATAGTAGGTATGTTTGTGGGTGTAGAGCGTGGATAGTAGGCATGTTTGTGGGTGTAGGGCGTGGATAGTAGGTATGTTTGTGGGTATAGGGAGTGGATAGTAGGTTTGTTTGTGGGTGTTTGAGAGTGGATAGTAGGTATGTTTGTGGGTGTAGAGCGTGGATAGTAGGCATGTTTGTGGGTGTAGGGCGTGGATAGTAGGCATGTTTGTGGGTGTAGGGCGTGGATAGTAGGTATGTTTGTGGGTGTAGGGAGTGGATAGTAGGTTTGTTTGTGGGTGTAGGGCGTGGATAGTAGGTATGTTTGTGGGTGTAGGGAGTGGATAGTAGGTTTGTTTGTGGGTGTAGAGCGTGGATAGGGTGGAAGGGTTTTGTGGGGTGTTGGGCGTGGGGATAGGTAGGTTTGTTTCAGGGGTGTAGAGCGTGATAGTAGGTAGCTGTGTTTGTGGGTGTTGGGCGTGTGATATAGTAGGTGTGTTTTCAGGGTGTAGAGCGTGATAGTAGGTTTGTTTCAGGGGTGTAGGGCGTATAGTAGGTATGTTTGTGGGTGTGAGCGTGATAGTAGGTTTGTTTGTGGGTGTAGGGCGTGATAGTAGGTATGTTTGTGGTGTAGGTGGTGGGTAGTGTGTGTTTGTGGGTGTAGAGCGTGGATAGTAGGTTTGTTTGTGGGTGTAGGGCGTGGATAGTAGGTATGTTTGTGGGTGTGGGGCGTGGATAGTAGGTTTGTTTGTGGGTGTGGGGCGTGGATAGTAGGTTTGTTTGTGGGTGTAGGGAGTGGATAGTAGGTATGTTTGTGGGTGTAGGGAGTGGATAGTAGGTATGTTTGTGGGTGTGGGGCGTGGATAGTAGGTTTGTTTGTGGGTGTGGGGCGTGGATAGTAGGTTTGTTTGTGGGTGAGTGGATAGGTATGTTTGTGGGTGTGGGGCGGGATAGTAGGTTTTGTTTCAGGTGTAGGGCGTGGATAGTAGGTTTGTTTGTGGGTGTGGGCGGATAGTAGGTTTGTTTTCAGGTGTAGGGCGATAGTAGGTTTGTTTCTAGGTGTAGAGTGGATAGGTAGGTTTGTTTTGTGGGTGTAGGGTGTGATAGTAGGTTTGTTTGTGGGTGTAGGGCGTGGATAGTAGGTATAAGCTAGGGGTGTAGGAGTGATAGTAGGTGGCTGCTTATGGGTGTGGGACGTGGATAATAGGTTTGTTTCAGGGTGTGGGTTATGTGGGATAGTAGGTTTGTTTAGGTGTAGAGCGTGGATAGTAGGTTTGTTTGTGGGTGTGGGGCGTGGATAGTAGGTTTGTTTGTGGGTGTGGGGCGTGGATAGTAGGTTTGTTTGTGGGTGTAGGGCGTGGATAGTAGGTTTGTTTGTGGGTGTAGGGCGTGGATAGTAGGTTTGTTTGTGGGTGTAGGGCGTGGATAGTAGGTTTGTTTGTGGGTGTAGATACATACATAGTTAAGAGGAATAAATCAAAATGGGAAGAAGATTAAGATAAATAAACTGATGATTAATGGTACAGGTGAGTTAATAAAATAGATATAAATAGATAAATACAGTAGATAGATAGATAGATAGATAGATAAGAACATAAGAACATAAGAAAATAAGGAGTCTGCAATAGGCCGGTTGGCCTGTGCATGGCAGCTCCTGTCGAGAGTTACTACCACTCTCCATCATCCATGAATCTATCTAGCCTCCTTTTGAAACTTTCCAGCGTTCCAGCACTTACTACAAAGTTGTTAAGCTTGTTCCACTCGTCCACCACCCTATTTGTGAACCAGTTTCTTCCTATCTCCCTCCTAAACCTAAACTTATCCAACTTAAATCCGTTGCTCCGAGTCCTATCCTGCTCGGATATTATAAGAACTTTATCTATATCCCCTTTATTGATTCCTTTCACCCACTTAAATACTTCTATCATATCTCCCCGCACTCTTCGTCTTTCTAGGGAATGCAAGTTAAGTTTCTTTAACCTATCCTGATATGGAAGGTTTCTAAGTCCCGGAATCATTTTTGTCATTCTTCGCTGCACCGACTCTAGTGAATTTATATCCATTCTATAATAGGGGCACCAGAACTGAACCGCATAGTCGAGGTGCGGCCTAACTAGCGCAAGATATAGTTGCAATAAGACCTCTGCATTCTTGTTACTTACACTTCTAGATATAAAACCCAATACTCTGTTTGCCTTATTTCGAACATTAACGCACTGTTTTCTAGGCCGTAGGTCCGGGCTTACAAGTACCCCTAGGTCTCTTTCACAAGTCGACTTCTCTAGGTTGATGTTGTTAAGGCTGTATATATTATAAGTATTTGTTCTTCCCATATTAAGTACGCTGTACTTGCTGGTATTGAATTTCATTTGCCATTTTTCAGACCACCCCTGCAGTTTATTTAGATCCTCCTGTAGATTTCAGATTTGCCCCCGAGGGGGCTAGTTTATTGGGCACCCCCTTACATCCTGTGCAAGGTGAAGCGCAGAAGCGTTTACAGCGCCCAACAGGGAAGTATGAAAAGTTCATACTTGCCTTTATGACTCGTACATTAAGGGCGTAAAAGCCTGAAGGGTCATAGGTTCTGTCAAGTTACATAAAGTGAGAGAATGATGAGTGTATGGGGGTAAAGTTCCCGGTACATTTTATCTGTTTATGGCAAAGTGTGGCAGGTCCCTAATAATGTCAAATGCCAGGCCTGTAACTAGGAGGAGGGATAAATCCTCCTGTAGTGCATTTGCATCCTGCCCTGAATTAATTTGCCGCCCTATTTTGGTGTCATCCGCAAACTTGCTATGTCACTGCTGATCCCAGTATCTAAATTGTTCATGTAGATTATGAACAAGAGTGGGCCTAGTACTGACCCCTGGGGAACCCCACTGGTTACACGGCCCCACTCAGATTTAACACCATCTACGCTGACCCTCTGTGTTCTATCGGTGAGCCATGATTTTATCCAATTTAAAACTTTCCCCTCGATACCATGAGCCTTAATTTTTCTTAGAAGCCTCTGATGCGGTACTCTGTCAAATGCTTTGCTAAAGTCTAAATAAATAACATCGTAATTTTCGTCATTATCTACTACCTCGAAGACTTTCCTAAAAAACGTTAGCAGATTTGTTAGACAAGATTTTCCTTTTGTAAACCCATGTTGAGAGTCGTAGATTAATTTGCTTTTCTCTAGATGCGATCGGATGCTATCTGCTATAATTGATTCAAGAAATTTCCCCACTACTGACGTCAAACTGATCGGCCGGTAATTTGACGCTGATGCTCTGTCTCCCTTTCTGAATATGGGTACTACATTTGCCTGTTTCCACAAGTCTGGCACAACTCCAGTGTCTATTGATTTTGTACATAAGTTTACGAGGGGTCCGCTAATCTGTTCCCTACACTCTTTCAAGACTCGAGGGAAAATTTCATCCTGCCCTGGGGATTTTGTTTTCTTTAGTTTATTTATCTTCTTAAGAACATCTTCTTTTCTGATAGTGATATTCTTTAATTTCTCTTCTTCCTTTTCCTTAAATATCAGTTCCACCTCTGGAATTTCATCTCAAATTTCTTTTGTGAAAACTGATAAGAAGTAGCTGTTCAATGCTTTGCTTATTTCTTCACTGCCATTTATCAATTCTCCCCTCCCTGACTTTAAAGGCCCAACTTTGTCCTTGATCTTTGTCCTATATACTTGGAAAAATCCCTTGGGATTCGCCTTGGATTCTCTTGCTATTTTGATTTCATAGTCTCTCTTTGCTTTCCTTACATTTCTCTTAACATTCCTAGATAGTTCATTATACCTGCTTCTGAGCTGCTCCTCCCCTCCCTTTAATTTCTTATATATTCCTTTCTTTATTCCTATGTCATGTTTAAGTTTTCTGGTCATCCACCTTGGCTCATTCTTATTTGACCTAATTTTTCTGTATGGTATATTTTGTTCTTGTGCTTTATGTAGTATACTAGTGAATATATTATAGTCATGATCAATTGTTGTGTCATCTATGACCTCACCCCTTCCTACTGGGAACTGACGTGACTGTTCCCAGGTGACCTCACCTAGGTACCTTCTTAACTCCTGATTATC
>NW_024753046.1:0-15244 GCF_018991925.1 Homarus americanus | reverse complement strand
ACATAAACAACAAACTCAAGGGTGTAAACAAAACAATAGCTTACTTAAACAACACACTCAAGGGTGTAAACAAAACAATAGCTTTAAACAACATATTCAAAGGTGTAAACAATATATATCTCATGTAAACCAAAAATTAAGAGTGTAAACAAAATGTATCCCAAGTTGAAAACACACTAACAACACTGACAACACACTAACAACACTGACAACACACTAACAACACTGACAACACACTAACAACACTGACAACACACTAACAACACTGACAACACACTAACAACACACTAACACCACTGACAACACACTAACAACACTGACAACACACTAACAACACTGACAACACACTAACAACACTGACAACACACTAACAACACTGACAACACACTAACAACACTGACAACACACTAACAACACTGACAACACACTAACAACACTGACAACACACTAACAACACACGACTCCAATGTAATAAAACAAACACCAAAAAGACCTATTAAAATCCCAAACAGAGAATCTAATTTAGCTTTTGTCAATATCCAACTGTAGTGAACATCCAACAGAGCATCGTGTGACTATCGGCCGGTCGAGCGAACATGGTAGGTGTATGAGGAGGCCTGGTGGTGTGTGTGCGTGGTAGATGTTCCTCAATTTCATATGGTCAGTCACCTGTTAGGTCATTTACAAAGCCAATGTGATCAAGGAAATATCTCAACTGCACCAGAAAATATATTAATATAGATTCTTTAATTAGTCCGTTGGGTATTGTCAATGGGAACTGTACAATTGTGTTTTTTATCTGAGCTATAATGCACTTAAAACGTGGCACCGTCTTTGTCAGAGTACATCAGAAATCGTCTTACACTGCCAACTTGTTGCAACTCTTCAACCAACGCAGAGAAACACTCACAGAGGCGTGTAGATCCGAAAGTCAACAAGACACGAAAGGTTATGTCACTTGTTTTTTGATACACAATCACCGAATTACATCAGAACTGTTAATTTTTTTTCTTCTTGAAGGTATCTTTGGCTGACAAATCATTAATTAGTTCCAAGGATTCTAGCTGTACCTCCTTGAAATTCGGGATCATCACAAGATTCCCGTGTTCCACTGCTATTTCTGAAGAGTTATAGTTTGGCAAGGAAAGCTAAGATAATAATTCGTATGAGTAATCATGCTTGAATCTTTCCCTTGTATCATGTGGAGCTCACAGAACACCTGAAGAAGGTCCACAATATACGACAGTCGTACTTCAGTATTAAATGTAGCCAGCAAATCCATTTTCTCTTGTATTCGAGGAAATTCTTCACTTGGTTGAGAATGGTGAGAAACTTTCCACCAAACAGCCACTTTACTTCTGTGTGGGCAAGAACAGTGTTTTATGCATGAAGACCATGTCGGCACACAGTTGACAAGTTTGGCAATATGGTTTAACAAATTTTTCAACTCGACGATGAATGAAACAGTGAACACCGGTGGCGTTTGGTGCTTTTTCTTTGACACGAGTTTGTAAACCAGATTTTGAACCAAGCCAGGCTGGAGGTGCATCGGTTGTGACGCTAACAAGATTACTCAAACTACACTCTTAATATATGGAGACATAATATCCATCACATCGGCCGAGGTTTTAAAATTCTGATACAGACGAATTTCTCTTTTATGCTGCCAATCAAAATATATCAACATCAAGACAACAACTGGGTATGAGATGTTTCATCAAGTTGTATCGTAAGAAGAAGAAAATAGCTCCTTTCATCTCTTGTACAAATTGACTCTTCAAATCATGAGAGATATCAACCATTCTAGACTGGACTATGTTGTTCGAAAAAATACTTCACTCAATTTCGCGTATCATCGTAACAAAGCGCACACTGTTCGGGGTACATAACAGATTCAGCTCCTCAACGATTGTGTGTGGCCTTTCCTTCAAGTTACCAAGTAAGGAACCTTGTATGGAGCTGCTACTAAGTTCTTATTGGGGGAGTATTCCAGCAGTGTCCGGCAGCTGTACATAAGATACCTACAGTCGTTTCCATCTCACCAGTGTTTGTTAAAGGTAATAATGTGTAGTTATTAGTGTCTGGCCATGGACACTTACTCTATTTGATAAAGCTGCAGCAGACAGTTTTAACCAGACACTTGATAGTCTCATTATCCTTTGTCAGATACTCCACCTAGGACATCTGACAGGCTACCAGACTCCCGATCCCCTCCTGTACCTTTTGACTGACTATCACATCTACTTGTTTATCAACTACTAATTAACCTATTATAAGTAACATGAAGAAGTAAAATACACCTGCAGCTACCGGTAACGTGCGCCCCTGAGGTATTGTATTGTGAAAAAAAAAATCATTGTCTGCTTGATTGAATTTTTCCTGAAATCTGAGGCCCCTTGATTATCCCACCACTTTGAGAGCCGCTGTGGTTGAGGAAATAATGTGAGGAGGAGTTGCATGAGTGCTCCATCCCCCTCCCCTCCCCTCCCCCTTCACCAGTTCACTACAACATGACAGGTGACAGTAATGAGAAAGGTGACAGGTCTCTCCCCTCCCCTTAACACCCATTGTTGACGGAAATTGTCCCTCTCAACCTGTCATCCTCCTGCTGTCTAACACGGCTCTCCACTCTGGCCTCCTCCATCTCACTTCATTTATGTCGTGACTAGTGATTGTGTGTCCCAACCCTACCTAACCTTACCTCTCTCCACCCTCCAATTTACTCATATTTTATCGATTTAAATTATATAGAAACGAATCGAGGTCAAGGACACTGAATGGAAAAAAAATACCCTGATGTTCACTGTTGACCCCTCGGCCAGGTATACACTAATAACTCTGACCGTTGACCCACTGAGACTAAAGTTAAAATGAAATTCGTCTTCTCTTGGGACGTGATACCAACACCAAGGTCACTGGTTCTTGAAAATACTTAAAGAGTACGTGCTTAAAGACCTGAGTTAATGCATGGACTGGGTTGGACTCAAGAGTACATGCTTAAAACACTTCAGTTGTTTTAATTACAGGAGTACTTATAAACCACATTATAGTAAGGTACACGGGCCTACTGCAGTCACCTGTAATAATGAAGACAAATCACAGGTATACCACGACTAAATTACATGGTACAGTAACTTCTCACTGTAATATTCCGAGGTTACAGTTTTCTTAAAGATGAATTTACTTGTGAATAAAAAGTAAAAATAGTTAAAAAAAAAAGGGGGGGATTTTTTCTGCATGTCGACTAAAGTTTGGGTCAGTTACTTTGAAGAATTTTAAATTACTCCTCAAAGGAACACGAGAGCACTTCATATCTTGAGGGTTTTTTCCGCCTTTGATACTCACATACGAGCATAGAGCCATCACATTATAAAGATCTACGCCCCAAAAAATTCTTGAAAAATACTCCGAAACCTTATTATTATTATTATTATTATTATTATTATTATTATTATTATTTTTATTATTATTATCTAGAGTGATTACTTTCCATTATCATGACACTCACACTCAATCACTCAATCGCACTCACTCACTCACTCACCCGGGACGTCAGATCTGTAGACACCCTTACCAGACCTGACAAATGCCTCTACCTTCAAGTTGTCTCAAAGGGCCTGTACTTCCATTACCTCCCACTGGCCTCCTTCAGCCACCTCTCACCGGGCCAATTTCAGCCACCTCCCTCAAGCCACCTCCTACCACCACCACCCCCACACCCTCCCCAACACCAACCCCACACCCTCACCACCCCCTGGCCACCTCCCACCACCACCCCCACACACCTCACCACCCTCACACCCCACCACCAACCCCACACCCTCAACCACCACCCCACACCTCCACCACCCCACCCCCACACCCCTCACCACCTCCCTGGGCCACCTCCCACCACCACCCCCACACCTCCTCACCACCTCCCTGGCCACCTCCCACCACCACCTCTTGGCCACCTCCCTCACCACTCACCCTTGGCCAATTCCTACCACCACCCCTCACACCTCTCACCACCTCCCTCGGGCTGCCTCCCCACCACCACCCCACACCTCACCACCTCCCTCACACACCTCCCACACCACCCCACACCTCTCACCACCACCCCACCTCCTACCACCACCTCTTGGCCACCTCTCACCACCACCCTCGGGCCACCTCCTACCACCACCCCTTGGCCACCTCTCACCACCACCCCTTGGCCACCTCTCACCACCACCCTCGGGCCACCTCCTACCACCACCCCTTGGCCACCTCTCACCACCTTGCCCGGACCACCTCCCATCACCTCAAGTCGTTCCATCTCGTCTGTGGTCATCGCCTAAGTCGTCTGGTCTGGTTTTGGTCTTGTTTTGGTCTTGTTTTGGTCTTGTTTAGGTCTTGTTTAGGTCTCTTTGTCAGTCACGTCCACCTTAGAATAGTTTTGAGGAGTCTCCCCTTATCTGGGGTCATTATTATGTTTCTGTAGCATAGGTGGGCATCTCTATATCTGTCTAAATGTTTGTCTGTTTGCCTCTGTCTCTCTGTTTCTCTGTCTGTCTGTCTGTTTACCTCTGTCTGTCTATCTGTCTGGCTCGGTCTGGAACTCTGTCTCTCTGTCTGTTTACCTCTGTCTACCTATCTGTCTTTCTCTGTCTCGGTTGGTCTTTGCCTCTCTCTGTCTATCTCTGTGCCCTTCTCTGTCTCTTTCCCTGTCTCAATCCGCCCGAATATTCTATATAACTTATACCCCAACGCTAACTACGACCCTTCAAAATACACGACCTTCCCTGAAACACTACTCACGACCTATCTCACTACTACGTTAATACGACCTGACTGTACTAACAACAATGACGACCAGTTAATTATAAAAAAAAGGTCAACAAAAGAGTGACTATAACTGACTGACTGGAAGATATATCTAACTCACTAATGATTGGGCTTGACATGTTAATTGATCCATGGTAATTGTTTATTTAACTGGTTGACTGGTTGACTGATGTGGTACAGGTTAATTAAGTGATCGTTAGCATACCTTTGTCCGGATGATTGATTGGCCAATTAACCAACTGGAGAGGCTGACTGGATATTCATTCATTTTCACCCCTTTAATTATCAATACGTTAATAATTTCCTTTTCACAGCTTGATAACTGACAGTGTAATAGACTATCTCCACGAGTAGACTATCTCCACTAATAGACTATCTCCACTAGTAGACTATCTCCACTAATAGACTATCTCCACTAGTAGACTATCTCCACTAATAGACTATCTCCACTAGTAGACTATCTCCACTAATAGACTATCTCCACGAGTAGACTATCTCCACTAATAGACTATCTCCACTAGTAGACTATCTCCACTAATAGACTATCTCCACTAGTAGACTATCTCCACTAATAGACTATCTCCACTAGTAGACTATCTCCACTAATAGACTATCTCCGCTAGTAGACTATCTCCACTAATAGACTATCTCCACTAGTAGACTATCTCCACTAATAGACTATCTCCGCTAGTAGACTATCTCCACTAATAGACTATCTCCGCTAGTAGACTATCTCCCAGACTATCTCCACTAGTAGACTCTCTCCCAGACTATCTCCACTAGTAGACTATCTCCACTAATAGACTATCTCCGCTAGTAGACTATCTCCCATACTATCTCCACTAGTAGACTATCTCCACTAGTAGACTATCTCCCAGACTATCTCCACTAGTAGAATATCTCCCAGACTATCTCCACTAGTAGACTATCTCCCAGACTATCTCCACTAATAGACTATCTCCGCTAGTAGACTATCTCCCAGACTATCTCCGCTAGTAGACTATCTCCCAGACTATCTCCGCTAGTAGACTATCTCCCAGACTATCATCACTAGTAGACTATTAACACTAACCACCACCACCACCACTAATATATCTTTCTCATTTTTTCTTTAATAATATTCTAAGTGTAAATAAAGTGTTGAGAATATAAGACATACACTCTGCCACTGTGTGTGTGTGTGTGTGTGTTATACTTAAGGCTATGGTGTTTTATTTACCTTATAGAAATTTTGTGTTTTTTTTGTGTTTGGATGAAGACTTAAAGAGTGTTTGGTTGTGTGAGTGGGTTTGTTTTGTCACACACACACACACACACACACACAGAGGGTCTGAAGGCTAACGTCAATCGTGTTAAGTAAGGAGATATTTGGCACCACAGAGGCCGCTGATGACCCACACGAGGTAAACAAAACACTTGAGAGACAAACAGACAGAAACAAAGCAGATGCAGAGAGAGAGAGAGAGAGAGAGAGAGAGAGAGATTTGCTCACACTCAATGAACTTAATGACATATAAACTGAGACAACAATAGGAAGATGAGGGAGGGAGGAAACTGGCTGACTGGTTGGCTGGCTCTCTAACTGGCTGGTGAACTGGTAAGCTGGCTGACTAATCTATAGACATAAAATCTTACAACAAATAAAATCCTTAAATTTTGACCTGTGTAAGAAAATCCTAAAATTCCAGGCCGGATTTACTGGAAAGAACCATCACTACAAAAAACCTAACCTAACCTAACCTAGAGTGACGTGGTTATAAGTGAGGTCTTTTATAACTTGTTCCTGGCCAACTTTGTGTTTACTGATCAAATCAAGATGAAGTTTACAATCGTAACTTGGTTTGGTCAGGTCAGGGGTTAGCTCTTGTATGTTTGAGGTCAGATCGGGAAGAAATGCGTGGAGCTAAGGAAGGAAGGAAGGAAGGAAGGAAGGAAGGGAGGAAGGAAGATGTGTAGATGGTGGTGTGTAGGTGGTGGTGGTGTGTAGGTGGTGTGTAGGTAATGGTCGTAATGTGTAGGTGGTGGTGTGTGTAGGTGGCAGCGATGGTCAACTAGGGTGAGGGTCGGCAGGGTAAAATTTGTCTGCATGGCTAAAACTTTTCTTCGGGGTCTGGAGGTCAGCAAACACCGCCGTGACATTGTCTGAAGTGTGTGTGTGTGTGTGTGTGTGTGTGTGTGTGTGTGTGTGTGTGTGTGCGTGCGTGTGATTAGCAAATGACGCCATCTTCCCAAACGGGCTAATTTCCATCGAAATTCAATATCTGAGGAATTATTCTAACTAGGAAGATGTTTATGGTGCCAAACATTATGTTTTCGGGGGTCACGTATTCTAGCTAAGATGTTTTCAGATCATTTGAACAAATAATAAAACCAATTTTAAAATTATAGACCAAAACAACCGATTTAAACGCAAAATATTTTATATTACACAATTTTCTGGCTAAACTAAGTCCAATCTCAGGTCAGGTCCCAGGTTTGTCAGGCGAGTTAGTCTTTGTCTGTTACTGGCGTGAGTAAATTGTATAAACCAAATTTAATTCCTCTCTCTTTTAGATAAATACAGACACAGCGTAATGGCGGCACAATTTGATGTTTCCAGCGTCGAGTGGAGGACTCTGACACCAACAAATGTCACCATCAAAACCGTTTTATCGGAAATTATCATGTAAATAGACAAGAAATTACCATTGCAATAAATATATTTCCAACTAGACATAATCCTGACAGCTCTGTCCTCTTGTTCAACCTTAATACTGTACAACCCAAGTTGTTCTGCTTCCCCATTATATTTATGTTTTTCAATTCCACTGTAATTTATGTATAATACTTATAAAAAATTAATAAAATTAATAAATATTGAAGTGATAACCGTGGTAACATTCTGTGATGTTCTTATTACCACCATGCTATTGTACTATTCCAGATGTTACTAAATGTTATATAATACTTCCTTGAGATTTATGTATAGTATATATCAGGTGCCTACAGGAGAGCTCAGGTTCTCAACTGGCTCAGCCATGTTAATATTGTTATTATTATCCACTCTGTATCTATGTTTTTCTGGTTAAATAAACTGTTTCAATACAATTTAATTCTATACGACAACGACACATTCCAGAATCAGAGAAATTGCAGGTCAACTTACACTAGTTCTTGATAGTTACAATTACTACTGAATAGAGAAAATAAAGATGAAATGCTTAGTACAAGTAGATATGGATCCGTTATATTTCACCAGGTCACAGGCTATTATTGTGTGTGTGTGTGTGTGTGTGTGTGTGTGTGGAACCCAAAGAAACCACATAGCTGGTCATTGGTTCAGTCAATCATAGGTTGTACATCAGACAGGCGACCTTGAGGTGTTCACTAGACTCAGTAGTGATGCTGTTGCTGTAGAAGCTCGATTCTACGGGGCAAAAAACTGCTACGCGAAGTACATCGATGAACCGAAGCTCAAAACGCAGAAGAAACAAACAGAAACGAACAGTTATATCAAAGAGAACATGTGGCAACTGCTGGCCCAGTCATCCATCAGTAACGATAACATTTTCTTATTGACAACACTTATATGTTTCCTAGAGAATCATTGGGAAAGTGTATCTGAACATGGCGAGGAATATCAATCTAAAACCTAAAGAAACAGCTAACCAATGAACGGCCAGATATTTCTTTCATCCCTCAACCAGGAATATCTAATCTAGTCTGCTCAATAGACATTTCTATAGGCGAAGCGCCAAGAAAGGCTCAGGAATTTATTAAATTTCTGAAGGGTGATACTTGACTGTGAAGGAGATCACAGAGGATAATATAATTCACAAAATTGTGGATATTTTGAGGCGACAATTCTCACATTTAAGGAAACTTGGCGGTGAGTGTTACTCTCCTGGAGAAGTATATCAACTACAGCCTTGAAAAATTGGATGATCCATTATTATACAAAACAGTTTATTGACTCATAAAAAAACAGCTTTATGATGAGGCAGATGGCGTGCCAAAGATTGATCCCAATCTTCCTCGTCTACACACAGCTTCTGATAATATCACGCAGGTAGTGTCTGAGATTTACCTAACACCTTAGTTTAGCTGTATACTTGCGTCATGAATACTGAAGCAGAAACTTGTTGATGTAATGTATGCATCTCATATACTGAGCCACGCGGCTTCTTTAAACCAGCTGCTGAATATGTTAACTCAGAACAGTAACCAACATCAACGAGTCACACTAGCCACCAGAGATTACGTCACGGCGGATCATCATCTCATTGTTGCTGCAGCAGACACAGTAACTGAGACCATAATGAAGGACCAATGACTGCAAGAGGGCGATACATGTTATGAAAAGGCAACTCGTACAGACATTGACCAAGGACTTTAAGGCACCAAAACGGAGCTTGAATCTAAAGTTTATCCTGGGCGGTGATGTCAGACAGAGACATGAGAGTCGCAGTATCATCCACCAGTATCACCCACAGTGACTCAGGAATTATAGGACAATGCTGACTTGAGCTACATAGAGACAGTGGGCTATATTACATGTAGCTCTGGAGACAAATATTGACGTTCTGGTTGTCTCCTTCAACACTATAATAATGACTAACCCCGCGGACCACCAATCAATATACATAACCTTAAAACACATCACAGATTTAATAAGCAGCCTCAGAGAGATACAAACCCCAGTCCGCTTTGACACGGCCACTCGGGACTTGATGAAAGCATTAGAGAGCACTTGGACCCACACTAAAGTATTGATAGTGTCATTCCCTGTGGTGGAGACAACGCACCTCTGCATCTGTTGCGAGAGTCACGAGGTTTTACTGCAGGAAGTGTCTATAAAATGTCAGAATAGTGTAATTACTAACCTCGTTACGCGCTTAAAGACCTTTGTTGTTGAAACACAGTAATAACATTATAACAACAGCAACTTTAACCGAGCACTGTTTGGACTAAAGTTAGTAGAGGGAATATTAAATACCAAGTTCATTTACAATGTTAATGAACGGTGTAAGAAAGCCAGCAATGACATTAAAGAGAAAGTGAAGGATTACTGCAGCAAACTGACGAGGGATTATAGGGACCTGCAGATAAGAGAGAGAGGACCCATGAAACCAGGCTGTGCAGATAACCAGTGCCCAAACTAAGTGAGTGTGTCTGGTGTTGTGTGATCCCCCACCTCACCGCTTGTTACCAGTGAACCAAAGTTAGGTGAGGTGAGGTTAGTTTAGGTGAAAATCAACATCAGTACTACCAGACGTGGCCCAGGGGATGTGCATCAATCACCTGTGTCGCTTTTGCTCGACACTGATCGACCCAACTATGACAAATACAACGACAGCAGTGATACGTGATGCCTTTTGAAGACGATGCACATTGTTGGAAAGTTTATCAGAGAGAATTTAATTATGTGTGTAGGAGGTGATGGTGGTGTGTAGGTGGTGATGGTGGTGTGGTGGTGGTGGTGTGCAGGTGGTAGTGGTGTGCAGGTGGTGGCGGTGGTGTGGTGGTGGTGGTGTGCAGGTGGTAGTGGTGGTGTGGAGGTGGTGGTGTGCAGGTGGTAGTGGTGTGCAGGTGGTGGCGGTGGTGGTAGTGGTGGTGTAGGTGGTGATGGTAGTGCTTAGGTGGTGGTGGTGTGCAGGTGGTAGTGGTGGTGTAGGTGGTGATGGTAGTGTGTAGGTGGTGATGGTGGTGTGTAGGTGGTGATGGTGGTGTGGTGGTGGTGGTGTAGGTGGTGATGGTAGTGCTTAGGTTGTGGTGGTGTGCAGGTGGTAGTGGTGGTGTAGGTGGTAGTGGTGTGTAGGTGGTGGCGGTGGTGTGGTGGTGGTGGTGTGCAGGTGGTAGGGTGTGGTGTGGTGGTGGTGTGCAGGTGGTAGTGCAGGTGGTGGCGGTGGTGTGGGTGGTGGTGTCCTGTGATGGTGGTGTGGTGTGGTGGGTGTGCAGGTGGTGGTGTAGGTGGTGGTGTAGGTGGTGATGGTGGTGTGCAGGTGTGGCGGTGGTGTGGGTGGTGGTGGTGGTGGTAGTGGTGGTGTAGGTGGGTGAGGGTGGTGTGTGTGTGGTGATGGTGGTGTGGGTGGTGGTGGTGCAGGTGGTGGTGGTGGTGTAGGTGGTGATGGTGGTGTGCAGGTGGTAGTGGTGTGCAGGTGGTGGCGGTGGTGTGGTGGTGGTGGTGTGCAGGTGGTGATGGTGGTGATGGTGGTGTAGATGGTGTGGTGGTGGTGGCGGTGGTGTGCAGGTGGTGATGGTGGTGTAGGTGGTGCTGGTGGTGTGTAGGTGGTAGTGTGTAGGTGTGAAGGTGGCGGTATAATTACAGTTCGTGTATGTTTACCAATACAAAGATACACCTTGCACTTTACAATGCCAGGTAACAATACATAATAAACTATCAAGACAACATCACCTTATGCCTCCATTACTATAAGACACCGACCACAACCTTCTACAATATATAATTATCATCATTACACACAATCCTAAAATCCCACGACAAAAAAAAAATACCACACATCAAATTTCCTTTCAAAATGCATTACCTAGTTATTCAAAATGCATTAGACTCCCTGAGAAATGTCTGAAGTTTTATTTTTCTACCCCCCAACAGAGAGAAAAAGTTTTGGTGGAACTTTAGTAAACTTCTCAAGATTTCATCCCCCAGGAATCGGTTTTTAACTCTCGTATGAAGGGTGGATCACACACAGCCTCCTTCAGTTCATCATCAAGGTGTAATTTTCCATGATGGTGCCTTCAGTATTATTTCTGGAGGGGTTTTCCTTACGTCTTCTGGAAACTTTTTTTTTTTGGAGGGGGGTGTTTTTTTGTGTTTTTATGTCTGTCTGTCTGTGTTTGTATGTCTGTTTGTCTGTTTTTATGTCCGTCTGTCTGTTTTTCTGTTCCTCTCTCTCTTTTTTTCCTCGTGTGGTGTGGTGTGGTGTGGTATGAGGTGGTGTGGTATGGTATGTGGTGGTGTATTGTGGTATGTGGTGGGGTGGTGTATTGTGGTATGTGGTGGTGTGGTGTGGTGTGGTATGGTATGTGGTGGTGTAGTATGTGGTGTGGTATGAGGTGGTGTGGCATGGTGGAGTGTGGTATGTGTTATATGTGTTTATGTGTATGTTATGTGTAACTTTTATGCTGCATGTATCTTATGAGTTGTGTGCTGTGTGTGTGTGTGTGTGTGTGCCATCATCCATTCACACTCACCAATTACCCCTCCTCCTCAGGTAACACTAAGTCACCTAATTTTTCAGAACCAATTAGGTAACGAGCGAACAGGTACAGTAACTTCAAATACTAAATACACAGGATACAAAAAAAATAATTACTGTACCTGCATCTTCATCTCATTTCAAAAACTCAAGACTCAAATTTCACAGATGAATAAAAAAAAAATATATATATATATATATATATATATATATATATATATATATATATATATATATATATATATATATATATATATATATATATATATATATATATATATATATATATATATATATATATATATATATATATTTTTTTTTTTTTTTTTTTTTTCCATGGACCAAGTTCTCATTTTAGAGTCTTATCCGCTTACATGAGTTTGTTCAGAGTATATTTAGTGTCAATTGGTAAATCTGATGTGTTCTGAGTAAGCAAATGGTTCAGGAAGTTACGTATAGCAGAGAGAATGAAGAAATGAAACAAGGATGCAATGCAAGACGTAGGATTGGTATTACTAAAGGTTGGGTTAGGTTGGGTAGGTCAACCCCCTAAAGTGACCCCATAAATAAACGCAATCTCAGGGGAGAGAAATAATCAATCATAACCCATGTTTTTCCTTGTAGGTTATGTCAGTGAACGACTCGGGGTGAACGACTCGGGGTGAACGACTTCAATTAGAATGAACGTCTCAAACTAGAATGAACGTCTTAATATAGAATGAACGACTTAGAATGAACGTCTTAGAATGAACGTCTTAGAATGAACGACTTAGAATGATCGTCTTAAACTAGAATGAACGACTTAAAATGATCGTCTTATGTGAACGTCACCTACCCACAGCCTGTACTGCCGTTTTTTCCACAGTAAACTCTCCCACTATCATCTGGCCCCCTGTAAGGCTTTGCTATTAACCTTATGGCTGGTCCTATCTGATTCCTTGATTTAAATAGATGAAAATAAATAGCTTAGGTTCTTGTACACTTTCGAATAAATGAGAGAGAGAGAGAGAGAGAGAGAGAGAGAGAGAGAGAGAGAGAGAGTTAAGGTTCGTCCAGGTAAGGTTCACTCAGGTGATGCCTTGAGGCAATATTGAATAAACTCTCTGGACTGGGATGGACGTTTTTCCTGAAAGCTTTAGCTGAATCTTTTAGCTGCAGGATTTAGCTGAAAGTTTTAGCTGAAGGTTATAGGTGAACTCTTCAAGCCCTCAGCTAAGAGATTCCACTCTCACCATCCACCCGTCTCCTTCCACCCCATCATCCACCTCTCCACCCTCATCACCCAGCCACCTGTTATTTTTCTGTTTCTGTTTCTCTTCTCTCCGTTACTCCTTATTTGCTTCCCTTGTTTACTGTTTTTCTGGTACTATTTGGGGAAGGATTTACCCCAACAACACCAAAGGACACAGACAGACAGACAGACAGATGATCACCCCATTACACTGTACTCGTATCGTGGACACAAGACACCGCGAGTCATCACCATTAAAGCAGCTCTCAGGTATAAGTATTACAATCATTCTTATTCCTATCTTTAAATACGTCTGTTAACCACAACATCCCCAGATAAGTGTTATGCCTTTATCTTAGGCTGGTATGTGAGATGGTTTATATAATTACATCAATCATGGTAACTTTCCTATGAGCCGTGAGTAGTCGCTCTCTCACTTAATACTGTGTTCAACGAGGCTCATAGCGTTAATTACGGTGATATTCCAGTTATTGTGCGATAGTTTATTTTCTTAATAAATAGGCAAAAGACTTTGAAAACATAACTTATAAACAGTTATGAATGTTACTACGAGTTGACCTCTAATACGACTCTTGATCAGTGATTACAGGTAAACGGAAGCTATAACAGTGGTAAGGTAAGGTAAGGTAAGGTAAGGTAAGGTAAGGTAAGGCTGATTCTTAAAATATGTGGGGTGATGTTCACACTACTTTCACTTATTACACAGCTTTGTCACTATTCCTATATTTCATTATCACAACAACATTTTGTCACTAGTGAGAGAGAGGTCCGGTGGGCTGGTTAGGTTAGGTTAGGTGAGAGAGATACAGTGGGTTAGTTAGGTTAAGTTAGGTGAGAGAGATACGGTGGGTTAGTTAGGTTAAGTTGCGTGAGAGAGATACGGTGGGCTGGTTAGGTTAGGTTCGGTGAGTGAGAGGTCCGGTGGGCTGGTTTGGTTAGGTTAGGTGAGAGAGATACAGTGGGTTAGTTAGGTTAAGTTAGGTGAGAGAGATACGGTGGGTTAGTTAGGTTAAGTTGCGTGAGAGAGATATGGTGGGCTGGTTAGGTTAGGTTCGGTGAGTGAGAGGTCCGGTGGGCTGGAGAGTTTGGTCACGGTCTCCTCCTCGACCAACTGAATTACTGACTACAGTTCCTGCGGTGAGGTGTGCTGCAGCTCGTCCTTCACCTTCTGGGTCTCCAGCACACCGTACAACTCCTAAGTGTCTAATTAGACAGTTCTTACGGTGCAGTAGGCGCCGAGGAAGGCCGAGCAGTAACATGGCACCACCACCCCGTTACCATCTACACCTTCTTGTCTCTTACAACACTACAGAAAGTTCCAACCTAAGTAAATGGAGGTGTTTTTTACATTTAGCCCTGATTTCCAACTTAACGTCACAGTGCTCTTGAACACAATTTACTATATTTAACCAAAATGGAAAAGACCTCATATCCAGTGTCTGTCACCTACAGCCGGTGCCTTCGGGAGTTGTTGGTTTCGGGATACCTTTACGACGTAGATGAACAGAACCAAAAAAAGCGACGCCTGAAAGTCACCTTCTGCCTCGACAGTGGTTCCAATGTATCCGTGATACCATTAGATTTTGTCATCTCTGCCGGACTTCAGGACTATATAGTGGACCGTGAAAAGTTTTCGGTCGATACCGGTAGTGGGTTAACGAAGAGTGGAGTTTATGGTCGGCTGGAAGTCAAGGTACGGCTCGATGGATGTAAACTCCGACCTACTCTTATTGTGGCGAGGAAAGGCGCGCCTTTTTTGTTGGGCATGGATGTGTTAAGTCAGTCCGTCTTGGACCTGTCTACCAAAAACCCCACGCTTTCCCTACTGGCACACTCCAAACACCTTCTCAAGTCCGTAACCCCTTTAGCAGCCACATGTAAAATCCGAAACCAGACTGTTTCATGCCTGCTGGACACAGGCTGTACCTACTGTTACATAACACCCGAATACGTGCAACAGCTGCACCTCCACTACCGACCATCAGAG
>NW_024753045.1:0-29496 GCF_018991925.1 Homarus americanus | reverse complement strand
TGCTTCGTTTTAGCGACTTCTGGAGTTCTTGCTGGTTGAATGGTCTGTCGGTGTCATCTTCACTGTTGCAGGCCTCTTCGATCATCTGGAGTCTGACCTGTCGCAGACGCCGTTGTGTCTCCTCCGCCTGTCTCGGGAGGTTTTTCGTTGCTGCTCGGTCAGAGAACAGTTTTGCAAGTCTCTCGGCTTCCTCTTCTGGGTTGGGATGAGTTGGTGGTGGTGGTGTTGCCTTCCCAGATGCCCTTCGGATCTGGGCCCACATCTTGCCAAGGGAGGTGTGCTCGTTCAGTTCGGAGCACCACTTGAGCCAGCTTACGTTTTTTATTTCTTCCTTCTCTTCCCTGGTATCCTTAACTATGACTTGCAGGAGATGTCTGTTTGTTTCCGTGGAATGTCTCCTGTAGTTTCTTCGGGCCATGTTCACTCTGTGGTTGAGTTCTTTCACCCTGGGACAGTAGTACCAGTAATCATTGTACTGTCTTGATGTGGGTTTTGTTTTTGGGATAGCCTCTTCTGCCGCTAGGTGAAACGCCTCGACCAATTGGTGGTGGAGGGTTGTCTCATCCGCGGGTGCTGCGCCGGCCGGCTGTGATTTTTCGCGCCACTGAGCCAGGTGTTTCTTGAAGAGTCCCCAGTCTGCCTTTTGAGTGTTGTATCTCCATCTCGGGGGGGGTGGAGTGGGGAGTTTGTTCACCTTCAGCGTTGTTAGGGTGGCGAAGTGGTCACTGGTCAGCGTGGGGTGTATCTGCCAGGAGGCCGAAGGCTGTAGTGCACTGGAGACGAAGGTTAGATCTAGCCTTCCTCCCCTAGTGTGGGTGGGCTCTCCGGTGTTCAGGAGGCAGATCTCGGGTGTATCTTGAAAGGTGGTGTATAGGTGTAGGCCGTCTTCATTTGTGGGGCTTGCCGAGCTTAGGAAGGGATGATGTGCGTTGAAATCTCCTCCTATGAGTGTGGCGTGGTCAGCTGCCGATGCAAATAATTGAGTAACCTCCAGTGAGCCCCTTGGGTTCTTGTAAATGTTGTGAACAGTTAATTCCCGTTCTTGGAGGGTTACTTTGACGGCCTGTGTCTCGATGTTTTCCCCACATGGAAATTGCTGCGTGACATCGGCGGAGGGTATGCTTGACTTGACCAAGATCATACATCCTCTTGTTGACGCCTGCGTGAAATGCCTCCTGTATGTCTTGTAACCGCTGAATTTGAAACAGTGGTGTTCTTGTAGAAGTGTTTCTTGTAGGAGTATGATGTCAAGCTTTTCCTTGGCTGCTGCTTCTTGTAGGAGGTGTTTCTTGTTTTTGATGCCCTGAGCATTCCATGTAAGGATGTTCAGGGTGCTGATGTTTTCCACCACTGTTTCATCGGGGACTTCTGGTGGTTCTCGATGGAGATGTCCAAGCTCGATTCCAACTGGATCAGGTTCATATCTTCGTGTTCTGTGGTTTTGCCTTCTGGGCCGTGGTTCGGTTCAGGGGAGTTGAAACGTCCAGTTTCTTTCTGGGAGCTGTCGGTATCTTGGGTTCTCTGGTGGCCTTCTTCGGTGTAGAGTGTACCTCGGCTGTCACTCGTGTGCGGACCGGCGTGGCTTCCTGCACTGAGGTGGCTGGAGCTGTGGCGACTTGCCCGAGTACGCTCCCCATGAGTATTTGGAGCTGTGTGGGTTGGATCTTGTGGCCCAGTAGTCCGGCTAGGCCTTCCGCGAAGGTTGTCAGTACCTTGGCTAGGTCTGATACGTGTATCATTCCTTCTGGTGCCTTGGTGTGTGCTTCTTTTGTCTTGCTCGTGGTTGTCGTTGTTTGCTGCTTGGGTGGCTGAGGTGTGGCTGTAGTGAGGCCAGGAAACTGGGCTGCACTTTGGGTGTTGACTGGCTGAGGAGGTTGTCTTTGTTGTTTTGGCCTTTGGGTTCCCCACACGAAGGTACTTGGTGGGGCTGGTGTGTAGGCGGTGGGGGCCGGTCTTGCTGCTGGTCGGTTTGCCTGGACCCTCTTTGTTCTCTCGGAGCATCCAGGATTCCAGGCGTGGTGTTTGCCCCCGCAGTTGGCACACTTGGGGGCAATTTTTTCCCCATTTTTCAGCTTGGTGAGGCAGGAGTGTGTGCCGTGCTTCTGTGCGCAGAATGCGCAGATTTCCCTGTACGTGCACCTTGTCTGATGGTGCCCGTATTTCTGGCATCTGAAGCATCGCAGGGGCTCTGGGACGAAGGGCCTCACTTCGTAGATCCCCCAGGTTTTGAGGTCTATGGTGCTGGGGGGTGAGCCGTAGTGCATTATGAGGACTTGTTTCGTGGTGGCCGTCTTGTCGGACAGGGGAGAGCATCTCTCGGCTTTTAGGATCTTCGGGTGGTTCTCCAGGGGTTCGAGAGGTAGTTCCTTTGGGTACCGGAGGACTACCGACTTCATCAGTTTCTGGGCGGGGTCTAGCTTGGTTTAAGTAATGGTGGTGGTGTTTTGCAGGTAAGTGTCGAGGGTGGTGGCGGAGTTCTTGTCTTTGGGGTGAACGATCATCTCCCCCTTTAGGTTGGGCCGCACTGAGAACTTGGCCAGAGGATTTAGCTTTTCCATCTCTGTGACGGCGGCATATGTTGTTTTTGCGTCCGTTTTCGTGATCCGGAATTTTGGCAGTGTCGTTGGAGGTGAGCTGGTGGTGGTGATGGGTGCCTTTGGGGCTGCTTGACGGCATTCGTTTCCCGAAAAAGCACGTCGGCGTTTCTTGTTTTCTACCTTCGTCCAGTTGTCCTCAGTAGCGGTAGCAGTGGTGGTGGTGGTGGAGGTGGTGGTGGTGGTGGAGTTGTTGGAGGTGGTGGCAGTGTTCCTACTTTTCAGGGCTTCGTTGAAGGCGCGTAACTGGTCTGCTTTCTCTGTGCGAAGCCTGTCGTGGTTCGGGTCGTCAGGTTGGCGGTTCAGGCGGGGGTCGCGGTTAGGAGGGCGTACGCGCTCCATAACCGGGTTATTGTTTTTTTTTTTTTTTTTTTTTTTTTTAGATCCTACCTATTCCGGTTGAGTAAAATGCAGAGGAATTACAACACTCCCCACTGGCTGGTGGTCGTAGAGTGGTTCCTGAGCTTCTCTCCCGGAGCCCCGTTGGGGAAGCCTACTTCCTAGTGTATGTGACTGCTCACTTATAGACGTGAGCTAAGTGTGCCTATTTGGGAAGGATAAGGATTGCTACCCTCTTTCCAGGTGTGGCCGTATTTATACAATTAACGAGGATCAGGATTTGGGGTGAGCGTAGCGAGAGGACCAATCACAGCGGCTCAAGCGTAAGGTGTGAAACGCTCTGATCCTGAACTGGAGGTTGATGGTCGAGACTAGGTCGGCGATCGTACCCCTACGTCCTCTGGATAGACCTAGTCTCTCGGCGTAGCTGGCTGTACGGAGTGAGTCGCCAGTCGCAGTCGGGAGCAGTCGCAATCAGGAGCAGTAGCAGTCAGTCACAGAGCGAAATGGAAGCCGGAGAAGGAACAGTCACAGCTGATTGGCTAGTCATTGGACCTCTCCCACCTTCCCACGTACCCTGGAAAACCCAAGCTCCTAACCTCCATTTTCCTACTGACAATTCTGTTGATTCGATCAACACATTGAGCCTCTCCTACAGTATCGGACCTCCCTTAGGAACCCCGAATACTGCTGAGGGGCTTGGTGTGAAGAGAGAGTCGGCAGTGAGTTTTCAAACCTTTTTCTTCTACTCTAATCCTTCTCTTCCGTGCCGTGAAAGGACCTATTCCCCTGTCAGCTGACGTACAGGGGAGTATTCGTCCGGAAACGCCCTCTGTCCCCACACCTCGCCAGTGCGTGTTTGTGTGAAGGGTGGAGGGTCAGCACAGCCTGCCGATTCGCCTGGGGACCCCTGTGATAGTGCAGGGCCTCCCCTACGTGAGGGGCGCAGGAAATTAGGGACTGTTAGGGGAGATCTCCATAAATCTCCAATTCAAACAGTTAACATGCCTTCAATTAAAATCAAAGTGGACCGTACCATCCAACCGTGCATGGACCTCGCCTCACTTATTTTCCAGCTGACCTGTATATTTCAGATCCGTTCCTTCACCAATGACGACATTATCAAAATATTTGTACAAACTGATGAAGATGCCGACCTATTCCACTCCCCAGCAATGAACAACAGACTGAGGGACAATGGCCTAACGGTCCTCAGTTCACCCGAATACCGCGCAAAATGCACCCTCATATGTAGAAAAGTCATCCCTCAGATCCTTGACAACCCTAACCTATTGACAGAACTCAACTCACAAAACACCCCCCAAATGACATATGCAGCCCGGATGGGAACTCTCCCCATGTTAAAAATCACTACGGCTACTCAAACTGACGCCATCAAATTAAAATCATACGGAATTAAAATCGGCAGCAATATCATCCCCTCAAGAGACATTGAATTCCAACACTACATACAGGTACACCAATGTTTCAATTGCTACCAATTCGGGCACAACACCAACCGTTGCAGTAACACAATAACTTGCTCAAAGTGTGCCAATCAAGGCCACTCATACCGAAACTGCACTGCCACGGTAACTAAATGCTGCAACTGTAAAGGCCCTCACGCTGCTATCAGCAACAAGTGCAAAATTAGACTCGACAATAGCACAACACCACTCCCTCCCCGCCGACCTTCACCTCCTACAGCACCCCGCACAGCACCACCTCCACCTCCCCACCACTCACTCCCTACTGCCTCGGCCCTCCCCACCCGCACTTGCTGGACCAACAACGTGACCGCCCCCCCACCCTCCTCCGACATGGATGCAAAAATCACCACCATCATACTTCTGGCACATACCCTAAGCAACGGAAACAGGTCTCTTTTTCTGAAACTGGCAATTGATGGTTTGAGGGAGAACGGCCTCCCTACCATACACATTCCTGATTCCTTCAGAACCGGTCCCGACCTCATCTTCCCCACTGCCCCCATCCCCGACCGGACCAGCATGCCACCCCCTCCCCCCAGAGAAGCCACTGCAATCTCCCTCCGCCCCTCCACTTCTGCCATGCCCACACCTGACTTATCTCACCAACCTACTGTTACCTCACCCCCCGGAGTAATCAGTCGAAAACCTCCCGACCCCTCCACCTTGACCTTGCCTACACCTGACTTTTCCCACACGACTACGATGAACTCCCGAACCTCCAAAATCCGAACCAAACCCAATCTTCCCCTAACACCTCAGACTCCCAAGAATAAAATGGCTGCCCATCCCCCCACTGAAATGGTGGTCAAGACCACTAGACCTAAGAGGAAAAACACCTCCCCCCTTTCTTCCTACACACCTGACTGCAAAAGAATTATAAAATACACACATCCAACTAAATCTATAATTAAAGTAAATCTATTCGGCACTACCCCAAAGAAAACAGGAAACAACCCCGACACGAACCTAGCACACTCCACTCATCCTCCCGACTCCCCCACACACACAGTCACGTAACCGCCCATCCCTCACCTACATACACCTCACTCAGACCTCGCTCACAGTCACTCGACAAGTTAGACCTCATCCCTGCACCCCAGAATTTCAATCTCATATAAGTAACAAATTATACAACATGATCACCATTATGCAATACAACTGTAGAGCATATCACTCAAACAGACACGCCATCTCTCTCCTCATACAAGAACACAATCCAGACATCCTCCTCCTTAACTCAACATGCACAAACACCAAAATCAAGCACTTCGGCTACACAAGCAGACAATCACCCCACGAACTATTCGAGGGCGTTGCAATCCTCATCAGATCATCCATGAAACACGAATTCATCACCAACTTTGCTTTCAAACACTTCATGGCCGCCAAGATCTAAACTCAACACGGACAGATTATCATCTGCACAACATACTCAAGACCTAACTCGCGTATCCCCTTCACAGATCTAAACTCCATCTTTAACAACTCACACCTACCTGTAATACTAATGGCCGACCTCAATGCACACCACACCGCATTCCAACACAACCGCATCGACCCCCTTGGCCAACAACTACACGCTTTGGTCACTCACAAAAACCTTCACCACATTGGCCCTTTCTTCCCCACATTCTACGCTGCTCACGGCAAAGGCACTCCAGACATCGTCATCACCAACACCCCTGCCCTCCAATTCCAACACTACATCACTCCCGGCCCCCTATCAGGCTCAGACCACATTCCCATCACTCTTCACCTCTCCAACAATCCCATCCTCCTCCCAACAACCTCACCTCAATACCAGTATCAACACGCAGATTGGGATGCCTTCAAAACCACACTCTCTGAACAACAATACACACTCAACCTCGAACACCAACCCACTAGGATGATTGAGGAAACCTGGACACACCTTTTCAACACTATCACCGCCATAGCAGATACCCACATTCCTAAACACCGGTTCAAGAAAAACTACTCCTTCACACCCTCCATAAGAACTCAACGCCTACTTCACTGCTACAGGACACGATTCGAACTAAACAAACTTAACCTAGCACCAGTTTACACAGACATCTCCACACTAAGAACACACATCATCCATAGCCTCCGTCAAGATCATGAGGTTCACTGGGCAAAACTCGTAGAGGCTGCCCAGGAACACAGAACACATAACCCCCGAGAATTTTGGCAAAGGATCGCCAAGCTGAAAGGAACTGCAAAACCCCCCTTTGATCACCTGCTAGTAAATGGTAGGAAAATCAATGAGCCAGCCGACGTAGCACAAACACTAAAACAACACTGGGAACACATTTTCCACCCACACCCCCCCACACAACAAAGGTACATCTTAAACCACATAAACAACATCACCACACACATGCAAACACTTCACGACAGAACAACTCCTGACAACACAATAGATACCTCCACTCTCACACAGGACCACACCCTCACTGCTCCTTTCACCCCAACAGAAGTCGCACAAGCACTGGACAAAACCAAAAAGAAAACACCAGGTGACAGCAATATTGGTCAAGCAATCCTGAAGCACCTGCCCCCAGAAACAATCACAGCCATTACATACCTCTACAACACCCAACTGGCTACAGGATACTTCCCAAAGCTCTTTAAGACAGCCACAGCCGTCATGATACCTAAACCAAACAAAAACCCAACAGATCCTCAAAACTACAGACCGATCAGCATACTAGAAGTCTTAGGCAAAACTTTTGAAAGACTATACAACACCCGCCTCAGATACCACCTTGAAGATGAACAACTACTGTCCTACAAGCAGTTCGGCTTCAGAGCACACCACTCAACTCAAGACGCACTCAATATAATCACAAACTACCTCCACATGAACAAAGATGCATACAAGATAGCACTCATTACAAAAGACGTACAAAAAGCCTTCGACACAGTTTGGCACGATGGATTAAAGTACAAGATATGCACCAATTTTAACCTCCCTCAAAAATCACAACAATTACTATGTAACTTCCTAACAGACAGAAAAATGAGGATAAAAGTCACACCTGCCTACTCTGACCACTTCACACTGCATGCAGGAGTCCCACAAGGATCAGTCCTGTCCCCAACACTATACATTCTTTACACAAACGACTTACCCGACCCCTTACACATCGACTCTCTGACAATACAGTACGCCGACGATGTAACCCAACTAGTCAGACACAGAACTCTTGATCACCTAACAGACAAAGCTCACAGGGAACTCGAACAAGTTACACAATGGGAACTCCGATGGCGAATACAAACCAACCCGAACAAAGCACAAATCACCTACTTCGGCACCAAAAGACGACAACCACGTCACATTTACCTAAACCCCTACATCGCCTACCCTTCACCTATAACTATCAAACGAACAAACACAATCCTAGGAGTCACATTCAACGACACCCCCACCATGACACTACACACCAATATGAAGGCTTTGATCGCAAACAAAACACTCGGGAATATATACAGATTGAGAACCGCATCAATCAAAACCAAAACACACCTATTCAAAGCCCTCATACGCCCACTATTGACTTATGCACCTAACACACTCCAGCTAGCACCACCATCAAGCGCCAAGAAACTTCAAGTCATACAAAACAAAGCACTAAGATTCATCCATAACACACTCTGGTCATTAGGGAGTGACAGTTTGGCAAAAGTTTTCAAAATCAAGTGGCTTGGGTTGGATTATTTGTCTATCGGCCACGCTGGTTCCGAATATGTTTGAATCTTTAACATCAGTGCATTAGAAGGTTTGTGGATACTTTTCGGTTCGACATAAAAAAAACAAGAATAATGGTAGACATTCTTTATTATTGGCATGTATGCTTCAATTTATCAGCAGCACACTAGCACAGTTGGCACACTAACATTGGCTGTCCCCACAGTGTCCCCTCAGTCCCAGTGTCCCCACAGTCTAGCACTGGTAGTCCTCTTTCTTAGCCCTCCGCTTGTTTCTCTTCCTGGCCTCCAGCTTGTTCCAGGTGACCTGGTCCTGCTGCCAGGCAGAGCTGGCCACGTCTGCCGCCTCCGTGGTGAGCTTCACTCCTCTTTCCACTGCGGTGGTGGTGCAGGGCAGACCTGGCTCACTGTACGGTTCCTCCAGAAATTGCTCCAGTTCCTGGTCACTGTGCTGGAACAGGATGGGAGGGGAGGAGCTGGCCTTCTGCAGATCAACCAACTCTGACAGCTTGGTGGCTGCCAGATTCAGTTGAGGGTTCCTCACTTTCCTCACTGTCTTTCTCTTGTGCCTTTTTTCCTTCTTCCTCAGCTGCTTGATGATGTTTAGGGCCAACTCCCTCTCACTCTTGTCCATGGAGGCCAGCAGTGAGACCAGCACCACCTCGTGCTGGCCGAAGTAGCCGTTGAACTGGAGGTATGGAGTAAGCAGCTCCACTTCCTCCAGGGTGCAGTACGTCCTCACCCGGTTGATGATGGCGAGGAGGTGGCGTGGGCCCTCCAGTAGCAGATTCCTCTGCCTGATCTCCAGGAAGGAGGGCACGTAGATAAGGATGATGAAGGAGGTCATCCGTCTCTGTGACTCGCTGGGGGAGGTGGTGCTCATGTAGGCCCTCAGCTCCCTGCTCTCCGTGTTTTGCCATCTGGCGTTGGTCATGGCTCCGGCCCGTGCCCTGGCCCATCTCTCCTCAATGTGGCCGGACTCCACCGTCTTGGCCATCTCCAACAGATACCGGGTGTCCCAGCTGAACTCCTCCCAGACGACGGAGGGGATGGCATCCAGGAGAGACCTGAGGTAGGTGTTGGTGACGGCCTCGAATTCAACCACCGGAAGGTCCCACACGTTGCCGGTCAGCTTCCGAGCCTCCTCACCACTCCAGGAGGCGGGACCAGTGGTTGGGCCAGCGTAATGGTTGAATAGATGGCCGAAGAGCTTCTCCAGACTGTGGATCAGGCAGTGGATGTGGAGGAGAGGCCGTCCCAACAGCCTTTCAAACTCGGCGATGAAACCGTGATTATAGCCACTCAGTTTGTTGCAACCGTCGCTAAGGACAACCAGGAGGTCGGTGGTGTCAATACCGCGCTCCTCCAGGAAGGCCAGCAGGCTGGTGGCCAGGTCTACCCCCTTTCCCCCCACCGGGACCAGGTGACCAAGGAACTCCTCACCAGGGAAGCCGATCACTGCACAGTCTTCCCTCTTTTCCATGGCGAATCTCTTGTGGTTCTTCTCACCTACACCAGTCACTATCTTGTTCTCATTGATCCTCTCATCTACCATGAGACCTCTGACCTTGAATCCCCTGAACTTTTCTTTTTTCTGTTCTCGTGACCTCTTCCTGACTCTTTCCACTTTCTTCTAGTTAGTCACTTTAGACTTGTCCCCTTCAGTTATGATGTTGTCTGCAGCTCTGATGGTGTTTGCGATGTGAGCCACTGCATCATTGGATACCTTGAACCTGTAAGCAGTTTCTCCGATCCCGTCCTCGGCTTCTTTCTCCCTTTTCCTTTTCTCTGATCTTGCTCTCCTGTCGACCATAGCCTTGAACTCATTGTCATTGACATCCTTATAATCACTATCTTCTTCCTGAGCACTGTCATCCACTGCCGACACTTTACACGACATCCTCTCCATCTCCTCCTTACTCTTTGACCTCATCTTCTCAGTTTTCCTCTCTTCCTCAGCCCTTTTCTTTGCCCTCTTCGCTTCCTTATCCCTCTCTTCTTTCAGCTTGGCAGTCACAATTTTGTCAACGCCATCAATGCAGCCCACCCTTCCCGGTTTCCTCTGGGCTGCCAGGAAGCTTTTCTCTCGTTCGTGCACTTTGCTGTCGTCTGCCACATCAAACAACTTCTCAGCTATATCCTCGAACCTCATCTTCAGCTTCCCGTTCTTCGTTTTCTTCCTTTTCTGTTTCTGTCCCTTTCCCTTCATCATCATCGTCTCCCTCCGCATCCTCCACAGGTCGTGGACTCTCATTTTCACCCTGATTTCAGAGATAGTGGGGACAGTGGCCTTCCTATACACATCCAGTACCTTCTCAGTCACCTTGTTGGTGGCATCCATATAATCAAAAGCATTTGTTCTTCTCCTTAACCTCTCGTTTTCTGCTTCATAAGCCAGGGCACTTCCAACTTCCTTGTTCAGAGGCAACTTGTTAGATGGCAGAGGCATCCGAACCTCGAACACCTTATCGTTACCCTGGCGCAACTGAGTGTTGCTAATCTTAGGACGACCCATCTTGGTGGCGGCCCTTTGAACTAACTGCAAAACAACACAGAAAAACAACTTTCAGCACTTCAATATCACCACCTATTGAACAATATTTTATTCAAAAGTACGGACTGAGATTTTGTCCTTAACTGTCCAAGTCAAGCTACTTGGGCTGAATTCGTTGATCAGTCCTGGGACGAATATTACCAACGGCGTGAATAGATTCCGTGGAATAAATTCAGGGCATTCCCGTCCAGGGAGCCTCAACAAACTCTGTAAATATTGCCATTGGCCTGCCATTGGCACATATACGGAGTTTGGTAATGTTCCATGAGCGGGAATGTCCTGAATTCATTCCACGGAATCTATCCACGCCGTTGGTAATATTGGGCCCTGGTTTTCGAAATATACGTATGTGGTGACTTGCAGCAAAAATATCGGCATAATTTGTAGCTCATTGAGTTGTAAAACAATAGCATATTATGAACCAGTGTACACAGTAGTCGAATAATCCAATTCAATAACTTGATTTTAACAGGTTGTGCCACATTGCCAGTCCCTTTAATATTTACAGTTTTTTCGCGTTTTTCATGCCAAACCCAAAAGTATCCACAAACCTTCTAATGCAATGATGTAAAAAACTCAAACATATTCGGAATTAGCGTGGCCGATAGACAAATAATCCAACCCAAGCAATTAGATTTTGAAAACTTTTGCCAAACTGTCACTCCCTACTGGTCATCCTTCACCCGAAATAGTCATCTACATGAACTCAGCTCCCTCCCCCCACTTAACATCTACTGGAGACAACTAGGTGACAAACAAATAGAATCACTCCTCACTACTTACCCTCAATGGCAGGATTATTTCGACAACATCATACTCCCACGCAGATTCAGAGACAGAAATCCCTCCATACTAAACAGACCAAACACTCCCCTCCCACCTCCCTTGTATTAATAACTTCCCTATAACCACACCCAAAAAAAAAAAAAAACCCACTCAATCTGCACTAACACTCCCAAAAAAGACCCGAACAATCCCCAAAATAAAAACCTAACATACCCAGCCGTTACTAGCAATCCCACACAAAATAAAAAATAACCATTCTACCATTAACTAACCACACCCTATCACTCCTCCCAAAACAAATACCTAACTTACCCATCCCATACTAACTCGGATGACATGTATGTTTCCCTTAGCCAATAAGGTCGAGGAGAGTTGCGCAGTACCTGCAACAAGCCCTCTCCCTCTAGAATGTTACCAACACTGTTTTATGGGCACCTCCCTTAGCCAATAAGGTCGGAGAGGTGTACCTAAAAACGGTACCATCAACGGATGATATGAACGCCTCCCTTAGCCAATAAGGTCGGGGAGGGGTGCATTGTTCCTGTACACAAACCCTCTCCCTCAATAATGGGACCAGAACTCACAATACCTGCAAGAGCCTACCACGCAATTGCAGAAGTCCTTTACTAGCCAAAGGAAAGAATGAATGCAATAATTAACCCAACTCACAATACCTGCAAGAGCCTACCACGCAATTGCAGAAGTCCTTTACTAGCCAAAGGAAAGAAAGAATGCAATAATTAACCCAACTCTGCCAACCACCAACAAAACCTGTAATCCTCCCAAAAGAAAAACTTAACCCACCCAACCTTACTCACAATCCCTCCTAAAAAAAAAAAAAAAAAAAAAAAAATGCTAACTCTCCATCCAATCACTAATCAACACCTTCAATCCTCCCAAAAGAAAAACTTAACCCACCTAATCTTACTCACAATCCTCCTAAAAAAAAAAAAAGAAAAAAGCTAACTCACTATCCAATCACTAATCAACACCCTCAATCCCCCAAAGAAAAACTTAATATACCCGACCTTTCTAACAAGCCCCTTCGACCCTCCTAAAAAAAAAAAAAAAGAAAACCTATGACTCAATACAACTATTCATTAGCAACACAAATCATATCACACCTAAGGAATCCTTCCATACTATAAATTAACCCAACAACCTCCAAAGCCCCCCTCTCCTCTCCTCGCCTCCCCTCTCCTCTCCTCTCCTCCCCCCTCCTCCCGACAACCGAACCATACCTGACCTTATAACAATTATCCTAACCCTCCCCCTCTCCCCTTACTACATTTCCACGCAAACGCATACACACTCACACAACAACCCCCCCTAAGCAATTCTAATTCACCCCCGCCAGACAAAGCCTCTCATAACACCACAACTCTCCAAAACCAAATCAAACATACCCAACCTCTATACCAGCCACTGTCAACATTATCGATCTAACTCAAGACTGAAACCAAACAACCTATATCTCACTCTCATCTCCGTTCACAATTTGACAAAGCTCAAATCTGTCCCCTGCTATTACTAAATAACTCTCCTACGATACACTCATCCTTCCTTACTACGAATACTTTGACATTTCAAGCTCAAAGATTCAAAACTCTTCCTCCAACTCTCTCCATTTCTCTCTGACATAGCTGAAAGACCCACAACTCTCAGAAACAAATCAAAACATACCCAACGTCTGTGACATCCAATTCTCAATAAAATCGACCTAACTCAAGACTGAAACCATTCAGCCTATATCTCATTCTCGTCTCCGTTCATAATTTGACAAAAAAGCTCAAATCTGTCTGCTGCTATTACTAAAAACTCTCCTACGATACGCTCATCCTTCCTTACTATGAATACTTTGACATTTCAAGCTCAAAGATTCAAAACCCTTCCTCCAACTCGCTCTGTTCCTCTTTGACATAGCTCAAAGACTTTACCTTCTTCTTTCTCCAAACAACCCTACGACTAGCAAAATTTCCATGTTTTCACCTTCTCTGTTAATTTGTTCGTGTGTGGCCTGTGCGTCCGTCCACCTGCGCTTCTCGGCTTGCGCCGCCGCCGTGGCGGGGCGGTTCTTCCTCCGCTTTGCCAACACTGCCTAAGCTAGACGACAACCAGAGCACCCGCGTTGGCCCTTTGCTTGCCCGGACCTGCTCCCACCCTCCCTCTGCCTCGTCCTGATTGTGATTGTTGCACCCTCAGGGCATTTTGCCTACCCCCTCACGCAAGCGGTGTTTAGCCACTGCACCTGTTCTCTCCTTCTAAAATTCACTTCCATCCTCCCTTTATTCTTCCTCTGAACCTCCTTCCCCCCTGTCACTAGCATTTTTCTAGTTCTAGGCTGTACGCTGATTGGCTGGTCGGCGCGCGGCCGGAGCTCAGTTGGAAGTTGTAGGGGCGAGGAGCCACTACAATACTCCCTCTCCCCTCCCGGCGCGGCGGGAGGCTGAATGTTGTCCGGGTTGTGTCCCACACATAACACATACCGGGCAGGTGTACGTACGACTCGGCCGCTACGTGTAACAACTCCCTCTAGTGACACAAAACCTGTGGGAGAATTAGGAGGAGAAAGAGGGTTTGGGATTAGAGGAGGTTGTACAAGCAATGGTTGTTGTGCTCCTGCTGCTGCAGGGGCTGCGTCAGGAGGAGGGTCCGTGGCAGGAGCAGGTTCTATGATAGGTGCAGGTTGTATGTCAGGAGGAGGGTCCATGGCAGGAGCAGGTTCTATGACATGAGGGAGGTCTATTACAGGTTCAGGTTCTATGATAGGAAGAGGGTCTATGACAGGAGCAGGTTCTACAGCAGGAACAGGGTGTACATGAGGGTGAAAAGAGGGTGCCCAGAAATGTCGTGGGCGTGGTGTTGCTGCCGGTGGTAACTACGGGTAGACTGGTGCAGGCGTAGTTTGTTGATGGTGCTGCTGGGCTGGGGGCCCGACGGGTAAGATGGCCGGTTTGACTCGGTCTATGCTGACGGTGTCATGTCTGCCATTCCGGATAATCGTCAGGAACTTTGCTGAACGGGTAACCACCTAGAAGGGTCCATCGTAGGGGCGTTGTAATGGGTTGCGGTGAGCATCATGCCTGACGAAAACATACTCGGCTGTGAGTAGTGCAAGAGGGATGTGTTCAGGGCGCCGAGTAGGCTGGCGTGGAGCAGTAGCTCTGAATGCAGAAACTGCTTGTCGTAGCTTTTGGAGTAAGTCGTGACGAACGGCTGGAGTGGTTTGGTAGGGGTCAGGAGGGAGTGAGAAATCCTCGGGTAGCCGAAGGGGCTCTCCTAGTGTAAGATCTGCTGGGCTACAGTCCATATCCTCCTTGTGTGACGCACGGATGCCGAGGAGCACTAAGGGAAGCGCATCAGTCCAGCTGTAAGGGTCGTGCTGTGCCTTGAGTGCGTCCTTCAGCTGCCGGTGAAAACGTTCTACCATGCCGTTGGCTTGAGGGTGGTATGCTGTAGTGCGTTGTCTAGACGTGCCGAGGAACTGTAGGAGGTGCTGCCAGAGTTGTGACTCAAACTGGACTCCTCGGTCAGTGATTACGGTTGCGGGGGGGGCCAAAACGGGAAACCCAACCGGACATGAAGGCGCGGACAGTAGTCTCTGCTGTAGCATTGGGCATGGGAATTGCTTCTGTCCACCTGGTGAAACGGTCGATGCAGGTGAAGATGTAGGTGCTACCGTAGGATGATGGAAGAGGTCCCACGATGTCGAGGTGTACTACTTGAAAACGTCCTTTGGGAATAGGGAAGGTTTGTAAGGGGGCCCGTATGTGACGATGTATTTTGGAGGACTGGCAGGCCAGGCACTGGGCAGCCCATTTCTTAGTATCAGACTTGATGCCAGGCCAGACGACACGTTGCGTGAGGAGGCGCTGGGAGGCCCGCACACCCGGGTGGCTGAGACCATGGATGCGGTCGAAAACAGCGCGGTGGTGGACGTGAGGCACAAACGGTCTAGGCTGCCCACAGGATACGTCGCACCACAATTTTATCTTTGTGCCAGGAACAGGGAGTTCTTGGAGTGTGAGGCCTGAGGGGGATGTCTTGTATGCTGCCAGGTCTTCGTCTTTCTCTTGAGCCGCGGCTAGCTGCCCATAATCAATGGGTGGAGATGAGGGAAGAATTTTGGATATACAACGAGAGAGGGCGTCGGCGATCTCGTTGTGGCTGCCTTTAATGTGTTGGACGTCCCTGGAGAACTCCGAGATGTAAGCCCAGTGGCGCAGGACACGAGGTGTATGTGACTGGGAAGCTGAAGCGAAGGCGTGGACGAGGGGCTTGTGATCAGTGAAGATGGTGAACTGACGGGCCTCGAGGAAGTGCTGGAAATGTTTGACAGCCAGGTATATGGCCAGGAGTTCTCGATCAAAGGCGCTGTACTTGAGGTGTGGTGGTTGAAGCCGTTGTGAGAAGAAAGCAACGGGCATGAGAATTCCGTTGATCTCCTGCTGTACGACGGCGCCCACTGCAGTAGAAGAAGCATCTGTTGTGAGAGTGGTCCGGGCGTTAGGTGCGGGGTGGGCCAGGAGGGTGAGGCGTGTAATGTGCTGTTTGATAGTGGTGAATGCCGTGGCAGCCTCTTGAGTCCACACGAGAGACTTGTGAGACTTCTTTGGGCGTCCCTTGAGAAGGTCGTGTAGGGGGGCTAGGACGGTGGCAGCTTTGTCAATGAAGCGGTGGTAGTAGTTGACTAAACCCAGGAATTCTCGGAGTTTCTTCGCCGTTTCAGGTTTGGGGAACTCCCTAATCGCAGTTATCTTCTGTGGTAGGGGTTGTATGCCACTGGGCGAGACCCTGTGACCGAGGAAATCGATGGCCGAGGTTCCAAAGAAGCACTTAGCAGGATGAACTTTCATGTTGTTGTTCTGCAGGCGTTGGAGAAGGAGTTGTAGGTGGTGGCGGTGCTCGGCAGGCGTCGAAGATGCGACGAGGATGTCGTCAGTGTAGACGGTGACAAAATCGAGGTCGCGAAGCATATGGTCCATGTACCTCTGGAAAGTCTGTGCTGCATTGCGTAAGCCAAAACTCATGAAAGTGTACTCGAAGAGTCCAAACGGAGTGGTGATGGCTGTCTTCGGGGTATCTGCAGGTGCTACTGGGATCTGGTGGAAGGCACGCTCCAAGTCGATCTTCGAGAAGATAGTCTTGCCATGAAGTTTGTGGTGAAAGTCCTGGACATGCGGAATAGGGTACCTGTCAGGTTTGGTGACGAGATTCAGGGCTCTGTAGTCGCCACACACCCTCCACTCGCCGGGTGTTTGCTTAGGAACCATGTGAAGGGGCGATGCCCAGGGACTCCTTGAAGGGCGAATGATGCCGTCTTGCAGTAGTTTGTTGAATTCTACTTTGGCTGTGTTCAGGAGCTCAGGGCGCAGGCGGCGAGGGCGTGAAAAGACTGGTGGTCCTTTGGTTTCGATGTGGTGGAAAATTCCCGATGTAGGTGGTGGGGGTAGGGAGACTCGGGGTGAGAAAAGCTCCTTGAATTCGTCGAGCAGGGAGGAGAACTCGTTGAAAGGCGCAAGACAGGTGATAGTGTCGGTGTGTCTGGCACGAGAACCCTGGATCTTGCGTGCTGTAGGCTCATGGATGAGGCATAGATGACTTGGTTTGACGCCGAGCTTGTGGAAGGTGAGGAAGTCGAAACCAAGGATGGGTTGAGACACGTCTGCTATCACAAATAACCAACGCAGAGTCTTGGGCAGACCGAGGTCTAAGGCGAGGGTGCGTACGCCGTAGAAGGCGATGGGGGTACCGTTGGCAGCGAACAGGTCATAAGAGGGTTGCTTTGACTTGTCTTGTAGTGAGGGAGGGATGAGGCTGACCGATGAACCTGTGTCGATGAGGAACTTCTTGCCAGAGGTGCGGTCGGTGATGTGCAGTAATGAGACGCCTGAAGGGACGGAGGCTGAGGAGTCTACCAGCCTCCGGTGTTGCCGTTTCCCGAATAGGTGCAATAGGGCTCACAGTTTCGAGCATTGCGGCCGAAAGTCTGGTGATACCAGCAGAGGGTATATTTGTTGTGCTGGGGGCTGGCTGCTGTGCGTCGGAACTTGTAGGGCGTGGTGCGTGATTCAGGAACTTGCACAGCAGCGGGTATGGAGGAGCAGAACTGCTCAATGGTGTCCATCCTGTGGTTCAAGGTTTGCAACAGGTCCTTGATGTCTTGTGAGGTATTGCTCGGCTGAGGGGTGTTGACCCGGCTTACAAGTTCGGTGGTAGGTACTGGTGTGGCCGTGGGGTTGTCCGTGGCGGCAAGGGGTGCAGCAGCGCACTCGTTGAAAATTCTGTCTGCCGCGGTTGCATATAGTTCTGGTGTCGTAGAGTAATCTACTGCGGACAGGATGTTGCGTACTTCTGTGGGTAGTTTTTGTGCGTGAAGCTGGCGCAGGATAGAGTCATGAAGTCTGTCTGTGTACCGGGAGTTCAACCTGCACATCTCTTCCCAGAGAAATCCCGGAGTTGAGTTTCCAAGGGAGATGGAAGATAGGTTCTGCAGGAGATTGGAGCAGGTCCGTTGGTAATGCTTTTTTAAGGCATCCCGCAGAGTGGCGAATTTGTTGTTCTCTGGAGGGTTGGAGATGGTCTGTGAGACTTGTGTGGCGACTTCAGTGGGCAAGGAGCAGAGCAGGGCGCCATACTTTTGCCCGTCTGTAGCTGTAGAGCCGATGAGAGCTGCTTCGACATGAACTAACCAGTCCTCTACGTTGTGGTTGAAGGTTGGTAGAGAGATCCGTCCGTCCATTCGTGCGGGAGTATATCACACCTGTTAGGGAAGGATGAGGGATGGGTGCTTGTTCCGACCCCCTTCCGTGTTCACAATTTCCTGGGAGGGAGGTGAACAGTTGCAGGGGGGACTTTGGGACGAATACACTTTTTAGGGTGCAGATCCTTAGGCCAGAACTAAAAAAAACAAAAGAAAAATAGGAGAATAGGCAAAAGAGCTCAAACCACGTTTGGAATATCACACAATAGTTGCTCTCCAGCTGTGATGTGGGTCACTCACACCGCCAGTGGGGAGAACAGACTAATGCGTTATAAACCTTACGGTCGTGAAATGGTGTCGTTGTGGAGTAGTGGGTGGTGCAGGTAGGCGGTTGGCCTAGGCTGGCAGCAGGCAGGACGATCTTCTCAGCAGAAAGGAGTGTGGTATTCACGGCTCCAGGGGTCACCAATTGTAGCGTACTGTATGTGGCCAGTTGTCAATTCTCTTTAGTTGTCAATTCTCTTTAGTTGTCTATTATCTCTTTGTATGGGCACACAAACGTACGTACATGTAGATATCTCACACTCAGGAATGAGGTAGGATAGAAACTCACAATGCACTTTCTGTATATACATTGTTGTACAGCGCAGTGCTTAGGAGTGACTAGGTGAGGAGCTGTGAGAGATGTTGCTGGTCCAGTTGCTGAGTGTAGAATGTTCTCCCGATACGATACGATACGAAGTCTTTAGTTAAGAGGTGAAAGAAGATTATTAGGAGTTGAAGGAAAAGTGGTGAAACTGAAATACAGTAGGAGTAGAAAGAATCTGGGCTCAACCAGATCGCTTCATCTTTCTTATTGGTGTTTTGTCTTTGTTCTGCTCCCTTGGGTCGTCAGACCTTTGTATTAATATTGGTTTATTTATATAATGCTGCTTATTATTATTATTTGTTATTGTTGGAGTTAGTGAGCCCGCCCAGGTCCTTGTGTAACTGGGAGGGTAGTCACATTTTTTTTTTTGAGGTGTTAGTTAAGTGTTAGTTGTGTTAGTCTAAAGGTACACTGTATGGAGAGGCCTGCCAGGTTCTTAGTGGAGCTGGTTGGTCACTCTCATCTTTATTCCTCTAGTAATGTTTTATGTAGAAATGTGTATGTTGAGGCAGGAGGTGGTTCAATTACTTCTTCCTGGCTGATATAGCTGGGAGGGTAATCACATTATTATTATTAATATTATTAATATTTTTTTATTTTTTTATTTATTTTTTATTTAATTTTTTTTTGAGTTAGTGAGCCCGCCCAGGTCCTTGTGTAGCTGGGAGGGTAGTCACATTTTTATTTATTTATTTTTTTTTTTTTACTAAGATGTTAGTTCAATGTTAAATGTTAAATGTTAAATGTTAAATATTAGTTATGTTAGTCTAAAGGTACGCTGTATGGAGAGGCCTGCCAGGTTCTTGTGGAGCTGGTAGGTCACTCTCATCTTTTATTCTCTCTATTAATGTTTTATATGTATATTGGGGCAGGAGATGGTTCAATTACTTTCTTCCTGGCTGATTTAAACCAACTGTGTTCTTGGAATTCTTCGTTGTCTATATTATTTATCCAGTTTTGATATGTTTCTGTGTTAAGTTCAGTCACTTTTTTCCAAATATTTACAGCTTTGTTGTGTATATCTACATTGATTGCTAAGAGGTTTGCTCTCTTGTGTAGCTGTTCATTATTGATGTGGTCTGTATATTTTATGTTATATATAAATCTGAGGGCTATATTTTGTACTGTTTGTAACCTTTTAATGCACGTTTTACTAAGGGTGTTCAATGGGATGGGTGGGTAGTCCATAATTGATTTAACAAGGGCAATATAAATCTTTCTTTTGTTATTAATGCTAAGGTTCTTAAAGCGTTTTATTTTTGATAATCTTATTCTTGCCTGTCGTTCTTTATCTTTTAAGTATGTTATATATCCTCTTTTTGTTAGTTTTAATCCAAGCATCCTACCTTCAGTGTCGTATGGGTATAGTTCCTGGTCGACTATTACTGGACTTGTTTTAATCTTGGCTATTGGTATTATCTTGAATTTGTTCTTATTTGTCCTGATTTTCCATTTTTTCTCAAAATCATTTATGTTTTTTATCGCTCTTACCGTGTAGAGTGCCATAAATTGAGTTGATTTTCCTGGGTATGATACTATTTGAGTAATATCATCAGCAAACATTACATATTCGCTAAAGGGGGTAGGTTGAGGTGTGTCTGAAGTATAAATTGTATATAGTGTTGGAGAAAGGCATCCTCCTTGAGGTACTCCACTCTCAAGATTAAACATAGTTCCCAAAAAGTTTCCAATTTGAATTTGTGCTCTCCTATCATCTAAATAGTTACACAATATTCTTAGCAAGTATTCGTTAAGTCCCAGTTTTAATATTTTATATTTCAAGCCTAAATGCCAAACTTTATCAAAAGCCTTAGAAACATCCCTTAAAATTATATTGATCTGGTTACCCTTGCTTTTTTCTATTGCAATTATTTCCGTTATTGTAGCTATTGCAGTTAGGGTATTTCTATTGGGCATAAATCCATGTTGTCTGTTGTTAGTTTTCCCATGTTGTGTTAAAAAGGCTATAAGTCTTGAATTTAATATTTTTTCCAATAGTTTCCCGGTAATTTCTAATAAAGATATTGGCCTGTAGTTTAATATTTCCTTATTGTCCTTACCCTCCTTAGGAATAAATATCATTTTAGCATATTTTAGTTTGTCTGGAAAGTAACCAGTTATTAAGCATGCGTTATAAATGTTTAATAGTGTATTTAAAATGTTTTCAGGTAGATTCATGATCATATTTCGTGTAATACCTGTGAGCCCAGGGGCTTTTTCCTTAAATTTCCTCAGACAGTGCATCATTTCTCCCATGGTTATTATTTGATTATTAGGTAATAAGTTATAGTCTATATATTGCCTTGGGGTGATTCTATGTATTTGTCTTCCCATTTCTTCTTCTATCCTTTCTTCGTGTTCACTATCAAAATCTTCATTTTCCTCATCTGATATTTTAAAAACTTTTACCCATTCCCTTTTGAATGCTGACTCTTGTTCATTTTCCTCGTGCAATTTTGTTCCATTTTGGTCTTTAATGTATGGTGTTTTTTGCTTGTTGTGCCCCATCATCTTGTTTATGGAAGTCCAAAATGTTTTTGTGTCTTTAGTCATGTCAGCCGCCATTATAATATCATTCCATTTTTTATTGTTTGCTTCCTTACATGCGTCTCTTAATTTTATCTGTAGTGCTATCTGTGTCGTATATAGCCATCTGTTACTGCCGTGTCTTTCCATATACCTGTTTATTTCATTGTAATAGGTCTGGATTAATTTAACTTCTTCTGGTAGTCTGTTGTTGGGTAATGTTCTAAAGTGTGAAGTAGGAGTGTGTTTGGTTATAGATGTTTTTATTGCTGAGTGCAGTCTGTCCATTTCTGAGTCTATATCTTCTGTTGTTTTCCCTTGTAGGTTAATCGAGTGGTGATTACTTAAGTCGTCTTTGAAGCTGTCCCAGTCTGTTTTACTCATTTTCAGTCTCTTTTTTATTGGTATCTGTATGGGGCTTGTTGACAGTGTTAGTATAATTGGCAGATGGTCACTGCCTGTAAGAGGTCCCTGTATTATATGGTAATTGAAAAAGGCTTTGTTGTTGGTAAAAATTTTGTCTGGTGTCGATTGTGTATTGTGATTTCTCCAGGTTGGAAAGTTAGGACCCAGATGATTGATTTTCCCTAAATTTATTAATTGATTAAGGGCGTTTCCCACGACGTTATTATTTGTATTGTCAAAAATCCTATGTCTGGCGTTAAAGTCTCCTAAGATGTACATCGGATGACTATTGTTAGCCAATTTTAATAGGTCTTCTATAGGTAAGTAGGGTCGTCTCGGTGGGAGATAAGTAGTAGCAATAATTACGTCTCCTTGAGTTGTATTTATTTTTATTGCTAGAAATTCATCCTGGAAGTCATCAATTAGTTTAAATTTTAAGTTTCTTTTAACCGCTATCGCTACTCCGTCATTTTTCTCGCCCGATTTATTTCTTTGGTTTACATAATAGTTAAAGAGTTTTATGTTGTTGTTTTCTGTCTCACCGTGACTGTTTATTAGTATAATGTCAGGGTCAATTTCTTGATATATATTACTTAGGTTAATTCTCTCGGTCTTCCAGTTTCTTACGTTGTGTTGTATTATTCTTAAAGTTCTTACTGTTTGTCTATTGTCCATTATTTCTTATACTTGGATTGTGACTGTTGAAGTGGAGACCTATCATCCTGTTTCCCGCTTCTGACTCTTCTAAACTCTGACGGGTCTACTATTTTAAAGTCTTTGGTCGTAATCTTTAGTTTGTCCGTAGTAATTAGTGACCAGACATAATCTTCACTTAGGGATTTTTCTTGATATGTCCACTTGTATATCCCTCCTTCACAGTTTTTTACTATTGTCCCTCCTGTTGGTCTCGATGTTGGGATTCCATGTTTTGTTGTAGTGATAACTTTTAATCCAATTTCTTCAGCAGATTCAGGTTGTATATTGTGATCAGTTTCCATCTTATCTTCTCTCCTCCTACTCCTTTGTCTTATAGTCTGTCCTTTTGTTATTTCTATCTTCTCTTTGTCACTTCTAGTCATTTGTCTGGGATCTCTATCAGTCGCTTGTGTTCCTTGTGTATCAGCTGTTGCTCCTTGCTCAAACCTTTGTTCGTCTAGATGTAGTCTTTCTCTCAGTTCGCTTGCATATGTTGCCTGAAATAGTTTTTCGGATTGTGGATTCTCTGGAAATATCATCTCTGGTAGGTTATTCAATTTAAACATTTTCCTTAATTCCTCATTGTATGATCCGGGTGCAATGATATTGTGCAAATGTGCATGGATCATACTAATCATTACCTTATCATGTATTGGCTCACTTAGGTTTAATATGGTGGATTCTGGTCTATGAGCCTCTTGGACCGCTCTCTTTGCTATTTCGACGTATGTCGTATCCTTCTTGTCTTGTTCCTTTTTCCTTGTTTCTTGTTCCTTGTACTTTATCATGTGTTTTTTTATTGGGCATGCCATTGCTAACGTCCTATGTCCTATGTATACATTCCCGTTTCTCTTACAGTTGAGACAGCCAACATGTGTATTCTTACATTCAGTGTAGGTATGGTCGTCGCCTGCACAATCTGAGCAGTACTTTTTTTCTTTTTCCGGACAGTCTCTCGTTGTGTGTTCTTCATATTTGTAGCAGGAGAAGCAAGTTTGCAGACTGATGAATGTCTCCTTCTTTATTTGATGTGGTGTGACTGACATGTTGAATATTAGAAAGCCCTGTTGTAAAACTTTCTCAGCCATTGACACTTCTTCAAAAGTAATCTTAAAAACATGAGTATAGTCCTTTATCTTAATGACTTCTTCAATCTTCATCCACCTATTTTGGCGTTCCAGTTCATCTTTCAGGTCTTCCGATGTCTTCCTCCCGATCTCTTGGTCGACTTGACGAACAAAAACTGATCTTTTTGCTTTTTGTTCTGGTGGCATGACAACAATAAGGCCTTCATTGTAAAATATATCTCTTGCTTCTTTTGAAAGGATTTTATCTGAATCAAAGTCATCTTTACAGATTACTTTAAAACCTTCATTGGTGCTGAATATTCTTGTTAGTGGGACTTGCAGTTTGGTGTAAGTGATTTCTGCCACTTTTCCCCTTCCAATAGAGTGTCCCTTATCTCTATGTTTTATTCTAATGCTTGTTGTCATCTTCTTGATTACATCTAATCCTACCTATAACACAGGGCTCCTGCCTGGGAGCAGTGACCCCGCCCCCCCCTCTTGGACGGGCGTCGGGCTCGTAGGGTTCTGCACCCAGGTTACCTGTGACTATAGTTATATCTAAGAAAGTTGCCACCTACCGGTGACCCCCGGACAAGGGGTGCCCTGCACTATCACAGGTTCCCTTGCCGGATCGACCGTATCGCTAAGTCCCGCCTCCCGTTCAAAGAACGGAGTGCATGAGGGGGATGAAAAAAGGAAAGAAGAGGACTTAGAGAGTAGAAACAGCCTACCTACCACGCCACGTTCGGTTAGCCAATCAGAGCACCGCAGTAAACGTGCATGTATCACGCCACCGTGGGGCACCACTGATTGGCCAATCCAGGACGTAGACGCACGGGTAGTAGTCAAAATTTGGGGAGCCCAAATATTTGTTTTTTCCAAAAGTTGGAATTTCCCGTACAATCTGTGATGGTAATTACACCGTCACTATGTTGAGTAAGTACAATCACTAGGATTGAGTGTCTTATCACAACAAAGTTGCAGACTGTTCTCCCTGGGCAGGCGTGGCCGTATTTATACAATTTACGAGGATCAGGATTTGGGGTGCGCGTAGCGAGAGGACCAATCACAGCGGCTCAGGCTTAAGGTGTGAAACGCTCTGATCCTGAACTGGATCGAGACTAGGTCGGCGATCGTACCCCTACGTCCTCTGCATAGACCTAGTCTCTCAGCGTAGCTGGCTGTACGCCCCCCTCCCACAACCAATCTCCAAACACAACACACCCCCCCCCACCCCCGCCAGACAAAGACTCTCATAACACCACAACTCTCCAAAACCAAATCAAACATACCCAACCTCTATACCAGCCACTGTCAACATTATCGACCTAACTCAAGACTGAAACCAAACAACCTATATCTCACTCTCATCTCCGTTCACAATTTGACAAAGCTCAAATCTGTCCCCTGCTATTACTAAATAACTCTCCTACGATACACTCATCCTTCCTTACTACGAATACTTTGACATTTCAAGCTCAAAGATTCAAAACTCTTCCTCCAACTCTCTCCATTTCTCTCTGACATAGCTGAAAGACCCACAACTCTCAGAAACAAATCAAAACATACCCAACGTCTGTGACATCCAATTCTCAATAAAATCGACCTAACTCAAGACTGAAACCATTCAGCCTATATCTCATTCTCGTCTCCGTTCATAATTTGACAAAAAAGCTCAAATCTGTCTGCTGCTATTACTAAAAACTCTCCTACGATACGCTCATCCTTCCTTACTATGAATACTTTGACATTTCAAGCTCAAAGATTCAAAACCCTTCCTCCAACTCGCTCTGTTCCTCTTTGACATAGCTCAAAGACTTTACCTTCTTCTTTCTCCAAACAACCCTACGACTAGCAAAATTTCCATGTTTTCACCTTCTCTGTTAATTTGTTCGTGTGTGGCCTGTGCGTCCGTCCACCTGCGCTTCTCGGCTTGCACCGCCGCCGTGGCGGGGCGGTTCTTCCTCCGCTTTGCCAACACTGCCTAAGCTAGACGACAACCAGAGCACCCGCGTTGGCCCTTTGCTTGCCCGGACCTGCTCCCGCCCTCCCTCTGCCTCGTCCTGATTGTGATTGTTGCACCCTCAGGGCATTTTGCCTACCCCCTCACGCAAGCGGTGTTTAGCCACTGCACCTGTTCTCTCCTTCTAAAATTCACTTCCATCCTCCCTTTATTCTTCCTCTGAACCTCCTTCCCCCCTGTCACTAGCATTTTTCTAGTTCTTCTAGTTCTAGCTGTACGCTGATTGGCTGTTTGGCGCGCGGCCGGAGCTCAGTTGGAAGTTGTAGGGGAGAGGAGCCACTACAGTGTTCATGTTGTAACAATGAAATTTTCATTTACCCAGTGAAAGAATTGATATAAAGTAAGTGTCGTCTGGACCGTTGCCAGACGTATGTTTTGTATCGTGAAGTTAAATATTCACTCTCTCGTTATTTCTTCTCCACTCATCTCCAGACGCTGTTTGTGTGTTGGCAACACGACTGAGGTTCGGGAGCCGGCTATGGGCACGATGGCTCTCGAAGGATGTCTAAGGTGGCGAGATTAGAATCCCAGGGCGAGATTCCTTGGCAGACGCCACAGCCGACCCTCTGCCACAATCCTTCCCGGGCCAGGCACTCCCAGCTAGAGGGCGAGCCTGTAAACAACTTTGGCCGGCGGACTCCGTCTTGTGATCTTGGTCCATCTACTGTTCTTGTTTATATGTAAGGAGCCGTGTTAATATCCATGCTTGGAGATGACTAGCAGAAATACAGCATCCCAGGTTAAGTATTGAATCCATGAATGTTGGTGGTACCAGGGTTATTGTTATTCTCGGAGTTGAGTCCACCAAACCACTGAATACTCGTTAAAGTGTCACATTAGTCATTCCGAAATAACATGTTATAAAGACTATTTTAATTCTGGATAGTGTCAAGTGTGTCATATTATCCACTTGCAGTAACAATGGAATAATATAATGATTGTTAAATGTTGTAACCTAGAATTGAAGATGTAATTTGTTACTTATAAAAGTACGACCTGAGGGTCCAGTGTTATCTGACCGTATGTAGTAACCCCTGAATCTTACTTGTCAGAGAAATAATACAACAGTTGTCTCATGAAGTAGTGAGTAATTGAAGTAGTTAAATGGTGTAATAAGTACTTGAAGTGTTTAATGAATTAATAAGTAATTGTGGTGCTGTTTTGTAAATGGTACAGTAAGACCTGAGGGTCCAGTCTTATCTGAGTGAAGTTAAGTAACATCTTATTCACTCATTGTGGTAATAAATATTGAATTAGTAATCTACGAGTATCACCTCTCTACTCCTTCTAAACATTGGTTCCCAGAAAATAATACTGACTCACGTGCCTATATACATCTACCACACTTCCCAAAAGCTTTCCATGAGATATGTTATATTCTACCCAAAAGTCTGGTGGTGGCAGCCTACCCTTGTAAGTATAATAAGTGTACTAAGAATAACATGGTTCCCAGACTAACCCTTGTATGAGAATATAAGTAAAAACAAAGTATACTTCAGGAAGGTAGGAACATTGAAATTTAGAAAATATAATATTATATATGAAAATAAATGAAAGACTTGGAAACTATAAGCATAGAAATATCAGAATTACTTGTATAAGAATATAAGCAAGAATAAGGTATATATCTAAATAAAGAATTGAAGAATATTAACAGAAAAGAATATCTGGATGATAAATTATAAAGAGAAATAAAACCGCTCGTCACACAGCAGCCCTTCTGTGGGTTAGGTACCCACTTATCCAGTCTAACAGTGTACCTCCTATGTCCATTTTGGCTAGTTCGTACAATATCAGTTGTCTATTGGTAATATCAAAAGCCGCTTTTAGGTCAAGAAATATGGTGTATCTGTGCCTTTCATCACCATGCACAGTTAGGAATGTGGTGATGCAATTATGTACACCTTTACCATGGGTGAAGCCATTTATGTTAGGAGACAAGTGTTCTCTGATTCTATATAAGAGTCTGCCAAGAACCATCCCCTCAAAGGTTTTACACAGGCAGCTGATTAGTGATATGGGACGAAAGGCATCAGGCTGTCCTGGTTTCGGTATTGGCACAACAATACTGCTGGTCAATGATGTGGGTAGTTGGCCTTTGGTATGACTCATATTGTACAATACCAACAATGGATTGCCCGGCACACGCCTTAGTAGTCTAACGATGTTGTAGGTGACTCCGTCCTCTCCAGGGGAAGTAGACCTACCCCTGGCGAGGGGGGGCGTCAAGCTCCCACTCAGTATATGGAACATCACACTCATCGTGCTGTTTGCCCAGCATAAAGTTAATAATTATTTCTCTCTACAGTACAGACTTCGCATCAAGGAGTCCCCAAGTCCTAGCTGGTAACATGTTACAGCTAGACACATGAGCCCACTTTGTTATTAGCTCATTCGACTTTTGCAGAGGGTTTAGATGGGGGACGTGTTTACTGTTTTTACCTCTGATTGTGTTTATGTCTTTCCAAGCTTTGCTGAGGGATGTGTGTTGGTTCAGGCTGTTGACATATGTCTCCCATGCATCTTGTCTGAGTTCGTTTACACGTTCCCTGACAGCAGCAAGGGAAGCTTGATACAATTGTAACATTTGAGGTGTTCTAATTTGTTTGTAACCCTTACCCACCCTCCTGACCCTAGCCCTGAGTTTTTTCAGCTCAGGGTCATTATAGCACTGCTGTTGCCTGTTCCCATTATGCTGACCACGTTTTCTCCTTTTTTTGGTGGAATCATTGTTGGTGAAGTATGTATTAGTCCTATCTATCAGATCGTCATGGAATTTTGGTGGTTGTCAGGCTTCTAGTCCTTGTACCAAATAGGGTGGTGGACGAGTGGAACAAGCTTAGCAACTTTGTAGTAAGTGCTGGAACGCTGGAAAATTATAAAAGGAGGCTAGATAGATTCATGGACGATAGAGAGTGGTTGTAACTCTCGACAGGAGCTGCCATACACAGGCCAACCAGCCTATTGCAGACTCTTTATTTGCTTATGTTCTTAGAAGGTGAGGCGGCAGGGAGGGAGGTGGCTACACACCAATCACCACCATACCTCCAGCGCTGTTGCTACTTTTCTTTTCAAGTTCCCTCGAAATTACAGCACCAGTTGTTGCATGTTATCAATTTGGATGTGCTGTCGTTCTATCGTAATGGACCGTCGAATCTTGTTTAATTCGTTGGTATCCACCTCGCTTGCTGCATTCTGAGTTAGTATGTGCTCAGTGACGGCTGCCGTGAGCTTGACTGAGTTCTGATGTTTTGCAATCTCCTCTGGATTGTTCAATCCCATTCCTCCCAGAGATGGCGTCAGTGCAAGGGTTGACTGTTCTGCTGGGGTTAAGTGAAGATGTTTCACTAATTTTGGAATAAAATTGACGCTGATAGCTTCTTCCAAGGGTGGAGGAGGGGTCCGATATGAGGGATAGTGCACTAGGGTGTGTCATACGGAGGCAAATTTTTTTTTATGAGTTTGAAAAATCGGCCCATGGTATTAATGATGTAGTTCTATGTGCAGAATCATGTGATATCTTCAGATTTGAAAAGTTTTTATTTTTTGCTAGGTAAATTTTAACTTGAAATCTTATGAAAATTCAGTATTCCCACCCTTTTACCAACACCACTAAATAGCTTATTTAAAGTAAAGTAAATGTATCAGGTTAATTTATTAGGATGAAAATGATCCAGAATAGTGAAACGAATGATCTTGACACATTTATTAAATTTAATATTCCTTTAGAAAACAAAATCATCAAATACAAAAACCGGTTTTACTACTACGACCCGGTGTTGCTGCACACCATAGAGAACATGTCTTTCTTGCTTCTGTTTCTACTCATCACCTCCCTGCTGACCACCTGAGCTCGGATGTAGCCTTCCCTCCTCTCCTGGCTGTACACGTGACTGCTGGCCTCGCTCACTTGCTGTACACAACGCTCTATACTCTGGGTGTGCGCGGGC
>NW_024753044.1:0-4449 GCF_018991925.1 Homarus americanus | reverse complement strand
CGTGACACTCCCAGGTACACCTTCTGACACTTGCAAGTACACTGCTGACACTTCCCAGGTACACCGCTGACACTCCCAGGTACACTGCTGACACTGCCAGGTACACCTCAGACACTGCCAGGTGCACTTGCACACTCCCAGGTACATCTCAGAACTCCCAGTTACACTCTATAACTCCCAGGTGCACCTGTGACACTCCCAAGTGCACCTCTGACACTCCCAGGCACACCTCTGACACTCCCAGGTACACCGCTGACACTCCCAGGTACACCTCTGACACTCCCAGGTACACCGCTGACACTCCCAGGTACACCGCTGACACTCCCAGGTACACCGCTGACACTGCCAGGTACACCTCTGGACACAGGCAGGTACACTTTTAGACACTCCCAGGACAGCTCAGACACTCCCAGCACCTCTACTAACTCCCAGGTGCACCTGTGACACTCCTGCACCTCTGACACTCCCAGGCACACTCTCTGACATTCCCAGGTACACCGGCTTAACTCCCAGTTACACCGCTGACACTGCCAGATACACCTGCGACACTCCAGGTACACCCCTGACACTCCCAGTTACACCCTGACACTCCCAGGTACACCTCTGACATTCCATGTACACATCAGACACTTCCAGGTACACCTCAGAGACTCCCAGGTACACCCCTGACACTCCCAGGTAAACCTCTGATATTCCCAGGTACACCCCTGACACTCCCAGGCACTCCTCTGACACTGCCAGGTACACCTCAGACACTGCCAGGTACACCTCAGACACTCCCAGGTACAGCTCAGACACTCCCAGGTGCACCTGCGACACTCCCAAGTGCACCTCTGACACTCCCAGGCACCTCTGACACTCCAGTGCACCTCCCTGACACTCCAAGGTACACATTGACACTCCCAGGTACACCGCTGACTGCCAGATACACCTCTGACACTCATGTGCACCTCAGACACTTCCAGGTACACCTCAGACACTCCCAGGTACACCTCAAACACTCCCAGGTACACCACTGACACTCCCAGATACACCGCTGTCACTCCCGGTACACCCTGACTCCCCAGTTACCCTGACACTCCCAGGTACACCTCTGACATCCCAGGTACACCTCAGGCACTCCCAGGTACACCTCTGACACTTCAGGTACACCGCGACACTGCAAGACCTCCTGACATTCCATGTACACCTCAGACACTTCAGGTTCACCTCAGACCTCCCAGGTACACCACTGACACTCCCTGGTACACCTCTGACACTCCCAGTTACACCAGTGTCACACTCCTAGGTACACCTCTGACACTTCCAGGTACACCTTTGACACTCCCAGGTACACCTCCCAACCAATCCCAGGTACCTCTGACACTCTCAGGAACACCTCTGACACTCCCAGGTACACCTCTGACACTCCCAGGTACACCTCGACACTCCAGGTACACCTCCTGACATTCCCAGGTACACCTCCTGATACGCCCAGTATACCTCTGCACTCCCAGGTATACCTCTGACACTCCAGGTACACCTCTGACCTCCCAGGTACACCGATGACACTGCAAGATACACCTCTGACAATTCATGTGCACCTCTGACATTCCATGTACACATCAGACACTCCCAGGTAAACCTCTGACACTTGCAAGGTACACCGTGACACTCCCAGGTACACCGCTGACACTCCCAGGTACACTGCTGACACTGCCAGGTACACCTCAGACACTGCCAGGTGCACTTCAGACACTCCCAGGTACATCTCGAACTCCCAGTTACACCTCTACTGCTCCCAGGTGCACCTGTGACACTCCCAAGTGCACCTCTGGCCTCCAGGCACACCTCTGACACTCCCAGGTACACCATTGACACTCCCAGGTACACCTCTGACACTCCCAGGTACACCGCTGACACTCCCAGGTACACCGCTGACACTCCCAGGTACACTGCTGACACTGCCAGGTACACCTCAGACATTGCCAGGTACACTAGACACTCCCAGGGACAGCTCAGACACTCCCAGTTACACCTCTATAACTCCCAGGTGCACCTGTGACACTCCTAAGTGCACCTCTGACACTCCCAGACACCTCTGACACTCCCAGGTACACCATGACACTCCCAGTTACACCGCTGACACTGCCAGATACACCTGACACTCCCAGGTACACCCCTGGCACTCCCAGTTACTGACACTCCCAGGTACTTTGACACTTCTAGGTACACCCCTGACACTTCCAGGTACATCTCTGACACTCCCAGGTACCTCTGACACTCCCAGGTAAACCTCTGACATTCCCAGGTACACCCTGACACTCCCAGGTACTCCTCTGACACTGCTAGGTACACCTGAGACACTGCCAGGTACACCTCAAACACTCCAGGTACAGCTCAGACACTCCCAGGTACCTCAGACACTCCCAGGTGCACCTGTGACACTCAAGTGCACATCTGACACTCCAGGCACACCTCTGACACTCCAAGGAACACCTCTGACACTCCAAGGTACACCGCGGACACTCCCAGGTACACCGTGACACTGCCAGATCACCTCTGACACTCCATGTACACCTCAGACACTTCAGGTACACCTCAGACACTCCCAGGTACACCTCAGACACTCCCAGGAACACCTCTGACACTCCCAGATACACCGCTGTCACTCCCAGGTACACCCTGACAATCCCAGTTACAACCCTGACACTCCAGGTACACCTCTGACAATCCCAGGTACACCTCAGGCACTCCCAGGTACACCTCTGACACTTCCAGGTACCTGACACTTCCAGGTACTCCCCTGACCCTTCCAGGTACACCTCTGACACTCTCCCAGGTACACCAGCAAGCAATCCCAGGTACACCATTGACAATCCCAGGTACACCTCTGACACTTCCAGGTACACCTCCGATATTCCCAGGTACCTCAGATACTCCCAGGTACACCTCAGACACTCCCTGGTTCACCTCTGACACTTCCAGATACACCTCTGACACTCCCAGATACTGTGTGCTACCAGGTACACCTCCCAGCCTCCCAGGTACACTTCCGATCTCCCAGGTACCTCCCGATACTCCCAGGTACACCTCAGACACTCCCTGGTTCACCTCTGACACTCCCAGGTTCACCTCTGACCTCCCTGGTGCACCTCGGCTCTCCCAGGTACACCTCTTACACTCCTGGTTCTCCCCTGACCTCCCAGGTACCTCAGACACCCAGGCACCTCTGACACTCCCAGGTACTACTCTGACACTACCAGGTACACCTCTGACATTCCCAGGTACACCACTGACACTCCCAGTTACACCTCCGACACTCCCAGGTACACCTCTGACACTCCCAGGTACACCTCTGACACTTCCAGGTACACCCCTGACACTTCCAGGTACACCCCTGACACTCCAGGTACACCAATGACACACTCAGGTACACCTCTTACACTTCCTGGTTCTTCCCTGACACTCCCAGGTACACCTCAGACACTCCCAGGTACACCTCTGACACTCCCAGGTACACCCCTGACACTTCCAGGTACAACCCGGTCACTACCAGGTACACCAATGACACTCCCAGGTACACCTCTGACACTCCCTGATACACCTCTGACACTCCCAGGTACACCTCTGACACTCCCAGGTACACCTATCACACTCCCAGGTACAACTCTGACACTCCCAGGTATTCCACTGACATTCCCTGGTTCACCTCTGACACTCCCTGGTACACCTTTGACACTCCCAGGTACACCTCTGACACTCCCAGGTACACCTCCCATACTCCCAGGTACACCTCCGATACTCCGAGGTACTCCTCTGACACTCCCTGGTACACCTCTGACACTCCCAGATACACCTCTGACACTCCCAGGTACACCTCTGACACTTCCAGATACACCTCTGACACTCCCAGGTACACCAATGATACTACCAGGAACACCTCTGACACTCCAAGGTACACCTCCCATACTCCCAGGTACACCTCCGGTACTCCCAGGTACACCTCAGACACTCCCTGGTTCACCTCTGACATTCCCTGGTTCACCTCTGACACTCCCTGGTACACTTCTGATACTCCCAGATACACCTCTTACACTCCCTGGTTCTCCCCTGACACTCCCAGGTACACCTCAGACACTCCCAGGTACACCTCAGACACTCCCAGGTACACCTCAGACACTCCCAGTTACATCTCTGACACTCCCAGGTACACCTCAGACACTCCCAGGTGCACCTGTGACACTCCCAAGTGCACCTCTGACACTCCCAGGCACACCTTTGACACTCCAAGGTATACCTCTGACACTCGCAGGTATTCCTCTGACACTCCCAGGTACACCTCTTACACTCCCAGGTACACCGATGACAATGCAAGATACACCTCTGACATTCCATGTACACCTCAGACACTTCCAGGTACACCTCAGACACTCCCAGGTACACCTCAGACACTCCCATGTACACCCG
>NW_024753043.1:0-16005 GCF_018991925.1 Homarus americanus | reverse complement strand
TGATGGGGGCTGGCAGTTGTTTGTTGGGCCTGATGTTCAATGTCACCACGTGGGCAGTGGATGCATCAGGGGAGCTGACTAGGCTCGGGGCACCAGGTGGTCGGTGATTTCCTAATGCCCGGGATTATTGGCCTTCATCCATTTCCCAAACGAGTGTAGGGGACTTCCTCAAGCTAAAGACACGTGGTCTATGACGCCTACAGGAACCTGTGGGTGAAGGAGTGTGGGCGCTGACTGACGGTTTGAAATGAACATCAACGTTTCAAAAGGACGTTAAGGGCGTAAAAACACTTCACTCAAAGCACATCAGTTATGTTACTGTATCACTGGCATAATCAAGCTATTAATTAGGTCAAATCACTTAAAATGGCGAGTTATAATATGGAGAAATGGACATGCCTGTGGGTGAAGGAGTGTGGGCGCTGACTAACGGTTTGAAAGTGCCCAGCTCGCTCCTCTCCCGCTAGGCCTAAAAATACTAAGACTTTTATTTTTGATTTATCTTCACTGATTGGTTTATAGCTGCCCAAAGCGATCGGCTTCACGTCCTCAGCCATGCACTGTTGGTATTAGCAATCAGTTCTTGAACCCTGCCCCAGGTTGCTGGTCAAGTCTTCTTCTTGAAAGAGCTCTCAGCACTGGTGCCGTCACAACACTCTCTGCAGATTGTTCCAAGAGTTTATACAACTCTCACTCCGAAAAAGTTTGCCCTCACAGTTTTCTGGACTTGCGGCTTCTTCAATCTTGAGCTGTGACCCCTTGTGGGGCGAGCGTCCGCCAGCTCCAAGTAAGAACGCTCGACTGAGTAGTGCCCCTTGAGATGCTTATACACCTCAATTAGGTCTCCCCTTGCCCGTCTGTAGTATAAGCTAGGCAAGTTCAGGCGCTCCAATCTGTCAGGGTAGCTGAGATCCCGAAGTGCAGGCACCAGTTTGGTGTCCCTCCTTTGAAAATTTTCAACCAACTGACACTCCCTAGCATATCTCGGGACCAGGCGGGGTGACAGTACTCCACATGGGGAAGCACTTCACCCTTGAAGATTGTTAATAGGGACGGACCGTCTAGATATCTGAACGACCTTCTTATAAGATCCAATAATTTATTTGCCTGATTTACCTTCTTCCCGCAATGGCCCGAGAACTTCAGCTCATTGTCAACATACACACCTAGATCCTTCTCACATTCAGTCTCAAATGGTGCAGTTTCTTCATCCCGTTGTGACATATGATACGCTTCTCACTGCTGGTACGCCCCAGGTGATCCTCTACACTTCGTGACGTTGAATCTCAGCAGCCATTCTTCGACTATTCCTGGAGCTCACAGAGGTCCTTCTGCAGTTTCAGTGGCGTCCGCTTGGTTCTTACTTCAAAATAATGGCGTCATCGGTAAAACATTTGTATGGGAGGAGTGTACAACGTCAGGCATATCATTTAGAAACAAACAGAAAACAGCAGGCCCAATACACTACCCTGCGGTACCCCACTTGTTACAGGTACAGATGACGATTTCGTGCCATTAATCACCACACATTGCTTGCGGTCATGTAGAAAGTCTTCTATCCACGCTAGGACATTTCCCCGAATTCCGTACCCTTCCAGTTTGATTTTCAGCCTTTCGTGGGGTACACTGTCGAAAGCCTTGGCAAAATCTAGGTAAATATTGTCGATATTACCACCCCGTTCTAGAATATGGGTCCAAATATCCAATACCTTGAGCAATTGTGTCAAGCAAGAGCGCCCCGGCATAAAACCGTGTTGGCAATCTTTTACAAGGTTGTTTCGTAGTAGATGTTCCATCGCTGCATCTCTGATAATACTCTCAAGTACTTTACATATTATGCTGGTCAGGCTCACCGGTCTATAGTTTTTCGTGGAGTGCCTATCGCCCTTCTTGAAGATAGGACTCACATAAGCCACTTTCCATTCACTGGGGACTATTACACTGTACTACGTTACTGTATACAGTACTCTGACGTTTGAAACTGAGACTACGAACTCAGTTTCATTCCCTAATATTCTCTTTACAAACTATGCTCTGACTGAGCTATCGAAGGCAAGAATCAAATTGATTCCAAAAGATCTGGATGGCAATCCCGGTGAGCGAAGCCTAGCCAAGTAGCGTCTGATTCCTTCTACAACGAAACTGGCCTAATGGTTCCTTTCAGGTTAATTAACTAATTTCATAGTTAACAGCCTTACAACAATTTCACTATGAGTATCAGGGTTTCTGATATTCATAGGTGAAAAATAGCTTACAAATCTCGGTAGGTGAAAAAAAGTTTATGAGACTCGGTCAATTACGGCATCTCTATGACGACGTCAATGATACAGAGAAAACGGAGGATGTTTCCACTGGGAGACTCAGAAAGGGTTACAGGTTTTGTGGACGTGAAGCGTAATATGATTTATCAGGTTTTAATAGGTGAGCCGTCATTACGATCATGACACTTGCACCTCACCACCCTGCAACCGTGAAGTGTTGTCAGTTTGTGAATTTTGGAAGAAATATAATATTAAAAATGCAGTGGACAAATTTGTTGAGGCATGGCATAAGATTAATGTTGTAACAGTGCTACATACATGGAAGCCTTTGTTCGCTAACTCCAAAATAAGTGGGGCAGAGCAGACCGAGGCAAGCGGGGAGAGGCAGTCTGTGGCGGCAACACTAATGGACACAGTGGAGGGAGCGCGGTCAGTCCCAGCACCGGGATTTTCGGATGTTCAGGTTGAAGATTTTCAAGAAATCGTTGGTCAACATCAACAGCAACCGACGATTGAAGACATGTTTGAAGAGGATGAAGAACAAGAAGAACCACAAGCAACACGAGAGGATGACGTTAAGCCTGGTGAACCTACAACACTCCAGCTGACTGAGGTACTCACAAGCATCGCACGTCTCAGTGAACAGCTAGAAGAATATGATGCCAGGCCTCATCCTCGGAACCTCATCTGCCCTGCCCTGCCCTTGATAAGGCTATGAAGGTATTAAAGGCCTTGTACATGTCCCTTGTTAATGCTCGTCAGCAGGCCCTTATTTCTCGGTACCTGCGCAAAGCCCAGCCTGTTATTAATGCTTTGGCAAACATCACTTAAGGAGATGATGATGGCACTACCGATGATGATATTGAAGTGTTGGGTGACTTACTGGTGGTAGAGCTACTGTACCTCGAAGACTTTGATGGATTTGATGCTGAGTTTAGAGGAGGTGTTGAGGAGGGAACAGGGAGGAAGCAGTAACCAGTCCTCTGTGCCTCGGAACCCAAAGCATCCCCGTCAAGCATTTATATTTGTTTTGCTTTTATCCTCTTCACCACTGATCGGCTCATTAGCCGCTTGGACGATCGGTCACGTCTCTGTTACGCACTGTTGGCAAGTACTGGGCATGCACCGCCTCCTGAATGTACCTGAACCTGCTCCAGTGTTAATTAATTGGTCAAGTCTGGTCTTGAAAGAGCTCACACTCGGTGACTGATGTTTTGTGGTGGGTGTCAGAATTGTTTTACTAGTGAATTATGTCGGAATAATATATTAGTGAAACGACTGCGACCTGTAAAATAGCTACTGCCAATATATTGACTGTTAGTACTATTATAAATGTGCGTTATTTACATGTAGCAAATGTATAAATTACTTTATCCGAATTCGCGTGATAATCAATTCCTTCTCACAAGTTGGATGACATTCCAGTGTCTTGCACATGGGCGTCCTCAGTTGGGGTGGAAGAGGTGCGCTTGCACCTCCTAGAAAATGTGATTTTTTTTCTCGAAATGCTTGTCCACAATATGTGCACGAAATTACTACAAGTTATTAGCGTTCCCACAACAGACACTTGGGGTAAACCGGTACTTTTGACAATTCCTCTGTGTGTGAGAATTACGATGCCATTAGCAAGAGCGATAATTGGAACCGGCAGCTGGGCCTGACTGGCCGATTCAGGTAAGACCGTTCCTCACTACTCGTCCCACATTAATTACACGTTCTCATTACACGTCCCTCACTACTTGTTCATTATTACACTTCTTTATTACACGTCCCTTACTACACTTCTTTAATATACGTCCCACACTACACGTTCCTCACTATACGTGAAGAGGCCCTGCCACGTGGGTCAGTAAGCTGTTGCTCTTGCCTCCAACACCTCGCATTTTATTCATTTCCTTCCATGTGTCACTCAAGCACTTGGCTTTAGCAATTTTCCCTAAAAACTCTGTCCAGTATTTATTTCTCGCCTATTGCTTGATTTCACTACGTATTTTTGCAGCTTCTTTCTGTACTTCCTTGATTTCATTATCATTTTGATTTGTACCCCATTCTCTATGCACCTTTCCAAGGAGTTTACTCCAACCCCGTACAAATTATGTTTCCCATTATCCATTTCTCACTTATAACTACGCTTATTTGTCGTCAAAACAGAATCAACGATTTGTAATAAATCACCATAAAAGCTATTACACCCAGTGGTTCATAATCTGTATATCTGTATATCTTTTTTATCGTCGGGCAAACAATATATTTTCCGATAAATTTATCTTCTGTATTTTGTTTACAAGTACTGTAGTGGATTTCTCCCCTACAAACGCTGTTTGTCGCTGCGTAGCCGACCCCACGAATTCCACAGTGTGTGCCTCGTGGTCTAGGTCAACCAGCGCCGCCATACATCACGGAGCGGGGGTCAACTACTAAGCCACGCCTACCCCCGCTATTTAAGACCTGACCTCGTGGTGACCTGCCTCTTTCTACCTACACCAACCAGCAAGCAACACCACCTCCTCCTCCTCCGCCTGCCTGGCGGTCCTCGCTCCCGCCGGAGAGCATGGCGACCCTCAAGCTGATCCTCCTCTGAGCACCCTCACCAACCAGAGCATCCTCACCTTGCTCTCGCTACATCCAGCTTGTAACCATGCTGCCTTCCCAGCACCAAGCTGCGTGTACATCAATACAACATGTGTATATAGAGAGCACATTGTAGTTCCTTTCTCCATTCCATCACCAGTGTGGTCATCCCTTACCCCACAGTACAATACTATCGTGCACAAAAGTCGTGTCCACTACCCAGCCACAGTGAGGTTTCAAATAGCCTTGAATCTGAAGTTTCGAACAGCTGGGGGAAATGCTATGGTCGGCCAACAGATGTCGCCCACTGTAGTGTGTGTGTGGGTGGGGGGGATAGAGGAGGTGGGGGTTAGTCTTGTAACACGCTGTGTGTAGGTGGAGCATAACATCGTGAATTCCGCAATCACTGATAACAATAAGAATGTCATGAAGATAGTAAATATTATTAAGCATGGTGAGAGATGTGTAACGGGTAGATAAAAGCACTACAACGACCATATCTCTGCCGTTCATGGCTACGACGGTGAGACTGATGGGCACACCAGTAATTAATTCTCCGTGACTACAAGTAATGGTAGTCACGGAGAATACACAAGTTGTTACCAAGGTTGGCGCCACCCACACCAGGGGAAGGAGGTGATGTCGAACACTGAAACATGCCGAGGTCTCATTCCTACCATCGTCGTCACCAACAGGTAAGTCACATTAATTTGTCAACATAGCCCATGTCGTCCTTATACTATTGCAGGGTGTCCCATGAGTGACAGCAGATATTTGTAGAGGTGAAAGAATATGTGATATTGAGTTGAAAATCTTCTATACACATAAGCATTTTTCGGTTTACTTTAGGCGTGAGGTGGGTTGTAAAAATTACGCAGGGCAAAAATTTTGCCATCTTATATTTTATTTTTCTCACCAATTGCAGCCATACTGTGTGCTGTTATAATCCTTATTGGTGGATTACATAAGGCCTATTAATAGCGTGAAAACCCGTTTGAAGATACTGTAGTGTTTCATAACTTGCATTAAACATCATACGTTCACGAGTTCCAACTCGACGCATAGCCTTCCCTCCCCGCCTCTACTCACCCAACTATTAAACCTCATAATTTGAGCATCGTGGGTTACCACACCTAAACACTAATCGACTACTTATTCTCTCCCCACACTCCCCCTCCACCATCCCCCCACTCCACTCCTCCCTCCCCCACCTCTTCCCTTCATCCCTCCCCTAAGACTAACGTCAATCGAACATTCCATCCCATCACATTACCTTTCCCTGCATTCCCCAACCCCTTCCCCCTATTCTACCCATGGCGGCGAATTGGACTACTGTAATGAACACTCCCAGAACCGACGACATGGCTCCTCCCCCTTGTATCTAGAGTTACCGGTAGTGTTGTGATAGCACCGAGTATGAACTTATTTAAGATCAGACTTGACCATCACTGGCGTAAGTTTAGATACATTCTGGAACCAGTGAATATTCTTTGAAAAAAAATAAATTTTAAATGAATTATTTATAGGAGATAAGTATGTCATAGCTGAAAATTGTCAAAGAAATGTGTAAAGCAGTGGAAAACCATATATTTTGATTATCGCCGAGGCTAACTACCTATAAACAATTAATATTTGACGATTGGCAAAAGTCTTGGGAAAATGAACCAACAAGTCATAAGCTAAAAATGATCAAATCATCAGTTTATCCTTGGTCACCATCAAAACAATCCTCTCGACATCACGAAACTATTCTGAATCGTCTAAGAATTGGGCATACGCGATTGACTCATGGCCAACTCACGTCTTCCCCTAATGGAGCCCCACCTATATGCTCCAACTGCCGAACACAAATAACAGTCCAACATATTCTCATTGAATGCCCTATTTATAATCGGTATCGAACAATGTGCTTCACTAACCTTACAATGTAAGATATTTTAGCAGAGACCCCAAAATTTTTCCTAAGTTCAGTTTTTACCTTTTTGAAATCCTGTAATCTCCTCCAAACAATATAACACTAAATTATAGAAACACACATATATGTTAACTAATCCCTCTGGGCAGCCCTAGGAGAGACTCAAATGGGTGTCAGTGGTCTGGTTTAACTAAATCTTGATGATGATGATGATTATCGGCGAATGTTCACTCTTCAGTCGCAGGGGTGGTGGCGGAGGTTTGGGGAGGGGGTCCACTTGCAGTTCACTATGAATACATGAAATAGGAAGGGTTTCTTGGGCAGTTGATCCTAAAAGATTTACCAAAACGTACCAAAACGTTATGTCAGAGTAATAATACTTAACCGAGGTGTTACTAATACCATTAATTTACTCTAGTATGTAAAAGCCTGCATCAGTTACCACAACATAATATTACTCTGCCATTTCAGATATGCCTGCAGGACGAGCAAATTCGTCGGAAGTGATTGCTGAGCCAGGCCAAATCATCGGGATGTGGAGAGCCGAGGCAACTGTGCCGAACATTGCTCTCGAAGTGGGGAGGAGCACTAAGACGATTAGGAGGTGGATCCGCCGGTGGGAGGAAGAGGGCTCAGTGGAGACGAAACCTCGAAGCGGGAGGCCACGAGTAACGTCGGCAAGGATGGACGCCATGATCGTGGCAGCTGCAACGGCATATCCAATGCGAACATCAGTGGAGCATACAAGAAATCTGGGCCTCAACTGCCATCACATGACGACGAGACGCCGACTTCATGAAGCTGGGATCGACTGCCATATTCCAGCTCACAAAGGGTGGCTAACACCTACTCACAAGGAGTGTCGACTCGGCTTTGCATTGGAACACCTTCCACATGGAGAAGAATACTGGAGAACCATTATATTTACCGATGAAACGGTGGGAGCCGAAGCAAGGCAGTGCTGGCGGCCCCCCAGAGAAACGCATTCATCATCGCACAGTGAGTGGTAGGGTGTCAGTGTCATTCTGGGGGTGGATGTGGGCACATGGGCCAGGTGAACTGGTCAAGATCAATGGCCTTTTCACTGGTGAGCAGTATGTAGACATCCTGGAGCAAGTGCTAATTCCTACAGTCCGGGCTATGGCAGTTCCAGCCCCCCACACTATCAGGCTGGTTCATGACAACAGTCCCATTCGTACCAGCAACAAAGTGAAGGACTACCTCCAGGATCACCCTGAAATTGAGGTCATCGACTGGCCAACGCTAGGATGTGATATTAATCCGATTGAACATATTTGGGCCATGATGAAACGTGATTGGGATATTGGGGAGCAGCGAACCTGTGCAGCAATAGAGGCCAAAGCTTACGACGTGTGGGAGAGTATACGTCGACGACCAGGGGTGTGCCTGAAGCTGGTCGACTCCATCCGTAATCGCCTTGATGAAGTCCTGAATGCAATGGGTGGCTGGACCAAATACTAAGATGTGTGTATTGGTGTATTGTTTGGATTTTAGTATTGTTTGTAAATACAATTAATATATATTAACTCACCTACAGTGTTATCTTAAATCCATGTCCTTAATGATGTCTTAAACTATATCGCATGAAAATTCATAACAAAGTAACTTAACAGCCACAAATTATGTATTGTGTGGTATACAATGATCTGTATGACAGGTCGTGGAATGTGTTGTCTTATAACACAATATAATTATATAGTTACAATTGCTACCATCATTGAAATGCTCATGATGTTCAGCACACAATATTAAAGGTAACTGAGCACACTCCAAAATATATGAAGCTTGCATATTGTGGTGGGGTGTTTAAACACTGGAACTTGGAAGAATTGGAACTAGATTAAGTCTGAATACTATTTTACAATACTGATAACTTTTTCACTCCACTCTTTTTAACATAAGTATATAATTATATAATATTGCATATTATCACAAATATTTATTAAGCAAAGGATGGGTGGAATATAAATAAATATTACCATAATCTCTTTGTCGGAATAACAACAAAATTGTGACGTGGTCGCTGAGTAAAACTAGCTGATCCTTGCATATTTCACTTGTATCCTTAATATATTCCATTCTTTAAAGTATCATTGTGACCTGAGCGGCAATAAGCACCCAGGGCACTGCACCTGTTCCATGAATTCGTAACCATAAAGAAACAACTGTAAGACAAAACGTAGTTAAAAAGGCAGCTTGAAATTATGGTGGTATAAATAATAAATAAACCTGCCTCTCATCCAGCCCCCACCTCCTCTATCCCCTCCCCCCCACACACACACACTACAGTGGGCGACATCTGTTGGCCGACCATAGCATTTCCCCCAGCTGTTTCGAAACTTCAGACTCAAGGCTATTCGAGTCCTCACTGGATGGGTAGTGGACACGACTTTTGTGCACGATAGTACAATGAAAGACAAAAGAAAGTCGTGTGTATGCATTGTGTGTGTATATATATATATATATATATATATATATATATATATATATATATATATATATATATATATATATATATATATATATATATATATATATATATATATATATATATATATATATATGTAGGTATGTGTATGCAAATATATGCATATGTATATATGCAAATAAATCACTGTAAGTGTAGGTTATGTATATAAGCTACTGTGCCGAGTAGCTACCCTGTATATAAGCTACTGTGCCGAGTAGCATTTATATATATCATCACGTGGCAACACTGCACGTTATGTGGCACCATTGCCCCAAGGCTGCCATATGGCAAGGCAGCCTCAGTCTGACTGTGTGAGCCGTGCATGGCACACGCGAGTCACCACTTGTATTTCTATCATCGATAATAAACGGACTTCAGTGTTACACAGTGTTTCCCTACCCATCACTGCATTCTTTGGGGAACTTGTAACCACCATGGCGCAGTGCCTAGGATCTGTGGACTTACAAAGTGTGTGAACGGTGCCGAGACAGTTACGTCTGCCGGTGATGCGCGTCATGCGCGTCGACTTATAGTGTGTTGTGTTGTGTTGTGCTGTGTTTCGCCGCGATGTGCAGTGTTGCTCCGTCACAGTGCGTTTTAGTGACGGTGGCAGTGTTAGTGTCAGTGTATTAGTGTGTGTGTCTAGAGCTGAGAGTTGAGCATTGGCCTGTTTTTGGTGGTACCCACGGAGCACGCAGGCGTACACCCTTCTCGTGTGACATCCCGGGTGATACTGACTGTCTCACTCCCGCCGCGTCTCCAGCCACCGGCATTAAGGCCACCACGAAGCAATCTCTCAGACACACACACACGCACACACGCACGCACTCGCTCACGGACAGAACAGTGGACTATATGCGTGATCTCTGCGCTGTTTATGTCATATATATGTGGTTCGAGCTGTTGAGGCGCCACTTTATATACTAAACAGTGCAGTCCACGCACACACAAAGATGGGAGGTAAAAAGGGACAACGTCAAGATGGGAGACATGACTCCCCACCACCTTCTCCTCCACCGGGTGCAGACTCTCATCCTCCACCTCCAGTGACGGACATTGCCACAATTCTGAGGTGGATGGACGACCGGGACGAGCGACGTAGAGAAATGGAATTTCTGAGGGAGGAGATACGAAGAGAGGAGGAAAAGTTGCGTTTTGAGGCATTATTGGCGACCCTAGCGCTAACACCACCCTCCCTCACTCGCAGGTAGCGCGCACCAAGGCGCCAGTACCCTCCCTCCTCCACCACACCAACGTCCTCCAGGTACTCTTGCTACTCCAACAGCTCCCAAGGCATCTGTTCAACCCCACCCGCCCTCTCACCAGACGTCACGTTTCAGCTTTTTCGTGAGTGGAGGCGGCGGTGGACAGATTACTCCACGATGGTGGACCTTAATAGCATGCCTCCAAACAAACAGCTCATCCAACTGCGGATGTGTTTGTCGCTGGAGACCCAGAGAGTTTTGGAGCACACATTGCAAGTGCCTCCCGATTCTACGTCTTCAGTGACGGATGTGCTCGACCTTTTACAGGTGCATGTTAAAGGACGGAATAACGAGGCTTTGCGTCGCCGCGCCTTCACCAGCTGCAAGCAGGCGGAGAATGAATCCTTTGACGACTTTTTTGTACGCTTGAAGAGTTTGTCAGTGGAGATCGACGTCTGCAAGGCGCACAGCCGGGAATGTGAGGAAGCCTGGATCAAGCACGGGATCTTGACAGGTGTCAGGCAGGAAGAGTTGGTGCAGCGACTCATCCCCCTGGACGCTTCCTCCACACTCCAGGTGGTAGTGACTGAATGTTGGTCATACGAGGCCACCAAGTCCGCCACCTCTGCCTTACGGGCCCCACCTGCTGTGAGAGCTATCTCACAGTACAAGAAGGGTAAGAAGGCGGCCAACAACGTGAAGGCTGCCACACGTTCTTTCACGCCTCCTCCTAGTGCTTCCTGTGGCAGCTGTGGAAAGCAGCATGGCCCCAAGACATGCCCGGCCGTCGACGCACTGTGTCGTGGATGTGACCGTAAGGGCCACTGGTCTAACACAGACAGTTGCCCGGCACGAGGCCACAAGTGTCAGGCCTGCGGTCGCTATGGACACTACGACAAGTGCTGCCGCCAACCCAAGCCCAAAAGCCCGAGACGAGGAGGAAAGCAGCTCACTTCCCTCGGGGTGGTTCGCACGCAGCCCCCTTCAGATGGCCCACACAGCCCCAAACAGCAGCTGAGTCACATCAGGAGGGTGGAATCGACCACACGCCCCAGGGCTACCCCTTCCCCTACCATTCGCGTCGACGTCACACACGGTGATGTGTCGGGTCACATCGAGGTGATACCGGACACCCGCGCCGATACTACGGTGATTGGGTTGAAGCACCTCCAGAAACTGGGCCTCACCAAACGTGACCTGGGACCACCGCCGCAGCTGCTGTACTACAATGCGGACGGTTCCCAGATGCCGGACGCTGTGGGCTCCTTTCAAGCGGAGATCACTTACGGCGACAGGTCGTGTCACGGATGGATCGACGTGCAGCCTACTCTCGCTACACCCTTGTTGTCGTGGGAGCACCTCAAGGAGTTATGCGTGGTACCCAGAGACTTTCCCGAGCAGATCCCAGCTGCTCGGTACACCGCCAGCAGGGTGCGTGAATCAACGAGCGACGCACCTGGTGCTGCCACACAGAGCTGTCCAGAACCCACGTCCACTCCCACCCATACAGGACGCTCCCCTGCCCAGATCCTGTATGATCACCCTCTCCGCTCTTGCGTTTCTGCACACACCAAGGCCTTTGCGAAGGACTGGCACACCAGAGCCGAGAGCTGCGACCGCCGCGCCGCTACACGTGCCCAGGACGCCAAGGCTCGGTATGACGACCATGCCCGCTCTCTTCAGCCAGTGGAGATTGGTGCCCTTATCCGCGTCCAGGACCCGACGACGACACGTTGGGACAAGGTGGGCATAGTGATGGGCGTCGGCCGGTCGCGGGACTACAAGGTCAGGATGCCGAGCGGCCGTGTCTGGTGGAGGAATCGCCGCTTCCTCCGGCCAGTCCCACCCCCTGCTGCTGGTCCCCTGACTGAGGACGAGTCACCTACACCTCACGAGGATCTGCCCCACAGTGCACCTCGACGCTCGGAGCGACTTAGGACTAAGAAGTCCGCTCAAGACAAAGACTATGAGCGTGAGGGGGGAGGGAGATGTAGGTTATGTATATAAGCTACTGTGCCGAGTAGCAACCCTATTTATAAGCTACTGTGCCGAGTAGCAACCCTGTATACAAGCTACTGTGCCGAGTAGCATTTATATATATCATCATGTGGCAACACTGCACGTTATGTGGCAACATTGCCCCGAGGCTGCCATATGGCAAGGCAGCCTCAGTCTGACTGTGTGAGCCGTGCATGGCACATGCGAGTCACCACTTGTATTTCTCTCATCCATAATAAACGGACTCAGTGTTACCCAGTGTTTCCCTACCCATCACTGCATTCCTCAGGGAACACTAGTAACCACCACTAGGTGCCTTGTTGATGCCTTCCCCTGAAATACATACAAGAACTGGTGCTCAGTACATGCTCCAGAAATACACTATTTCAAAAAAGTTCAACAAACAACCTCCTGCATGCAGGAGGGACCGGCAGAATGAAAAAAACAGCAACAGTATCATATGATGCCTTCAGCTTCTTTCCAAATATAGTTCATAGTGGCTAGTGTTAATTCCAGACAGAGATACAGAGAAGTGAAGGTGATGAGTTGGAACATCTCATCCCCCAGAAAACAATACCCTGGGGACATCGATATTGTGTCTGCAGGAGTGTCTCACGATAGTCTGCCCAATTATGTGTATTATGATCCTAGTTCTACTCATACATGTCTAATGTATGTAAAGAAATAATTACCACATGTACTTCTTGTATCAAAAAAGACTACTAGCTTCCAGTATCATGGGATCACTGTCCATCTGGACAACTCCACACTTAACGTGTTAAACGCCTATGCTCCTTCAGATAAGCTTCACTACACAGATGGCCCAAACTTCGTATATACTGAACTCACGGTCCTATATGGTGACCTGAACACTAGACACAAGAAATTAGGTGACTTATATCATTACTAAGCACATATACTGTTCAAATGGAAGGGCTACAGGCAAGAGTATCAGCTTTAATATATCATACACAACTCATAGCTCTAATGTAGTCACTGATCTTATGTCTGGTCACAAACCAATCTAAGATAGTAAACATGTAGCCAATGCCACTCAATTGGAGGAAAACTTAACTGACGTAAACTCGGAGTCAAGCAATAACACGAAAACCAGTTCATGGACTTCATCTATGACTGGTATAAGGATTACATGCCTGACAAATACCCAAATCTCTATGCCGATCTTTTAACAAGGACTTACACACTCTTCACCAACAATGCCTCAACCAAAAAGAGGAAGAAGCGTGGTCAGCATAATAGGAACACATCACATCAGTGTTATGATGACCCCAGGCAGAAATATCTTAAGTCTATAGCCAGGCAGATTGGTGAGGGTTACAAATAACTCAGAACACCTCAAATACTAAAACTGTTTCAAGTTTCCCTCGCTTCAGTCCGGGAGCGCGCGAATGAACTTGGACAACCAACACACTGCCCTTAGCAAAGCCTGGAAAGACATAATTCGGAAGGATAGAAAACGGGAGTCAACACAGCAGACATTCGTGAAGCTCTCTTTTTTTTTCCTGGAAATACAGCTGTTGCAGCTGCCTTTGACAGCCCAAAGTTTATTACAAAGTCCATGAAGTCATAGTGCACGAGTAGGTGTGGAGAAAATTTCTGGTCGTGGCAGTCTTTACCAGGTTTTGTAGGAAGACTTGTTGCATTGGCAATCCAACTCACCAGGCCGAGAACACCATATGCAGGTGACATAATAAAACAGCTGAAATGGGGACGTACACACCCTCTTTAAGAAGAAAAGACTATCGGACTGTTGTTTTCATGTAAGCCTGAATATGAAAATGTATATAAAGTAATATTTGACATACTGAAAATAAAACATGAACAAATAGTTGGCTTTCGACTATCAAGAAGCAATAAGGTGGTGGTGAAATTTGGGGAAAACACTGTTTTTGACAAATTTCGTGAGGAATATGAAGACAAAACTATAATAATTCCTAACTGTGATGAGACGGTTAAAGTGATGAATTTTAGAAAAAAAAACTTATGTATCAGTTAAACATGTTCCTTATGAAATGGGAAATGAAATTATAATGAACATCATAAGTAAATATGGTAAAGTGGAAGGAGTGAGATTGAACAAGTACACAAAAAGACCAGCGGTCGGACTGTTGAATGGAACAAAAACCTTCAAGGTAAATTTAAAGAACGGCATTCCATCATCATTAACAGTAGGTGGCCATACTTTAACTTTCCTTTATGCTGAACAGAGGAAAACTTGTTATAAGTGCGGACATGAAGGTCATTTGGCAAATGATAAGGTAGATGAGGTGAACATTTTTAATGAGGAAGATTTCCCGGCGACACAACTTATTGGTGAGATCCACAGTTCAAAAACAGATGTTAGGGAAGGAGAAGAAAGTGTCAAAGTATGTCAGGTTCCAGCAACAACCTGGTTTGGGGTAGAAAAGGAAGAAGCATCTGCTCAGACTATAACCCAGGTTGCTGGATCAGTGGTTCTCAACGGGGTCCACTTGGTCCCCCAGGGGAGGAATTTTAATAAGGGGGGGGAATTGGGGAGGTTTATGTATAGTTCTCCGTGCGATGGCTCTCGAAAGGCAACTGTCTGGAAAGGTTCATTGCTCTGTACGGCACCTTGTTGGACCTTGGTGGGGACCGTGATGCCTATCAGTTCTTGAAATTCAGTGAATCCAAGGCCTTGATTTCATATCTTGCAAATATTTTGGTTAACTGAATGCTTTAAATAAGGAACTGTAGGGTGAACATAAAACTCATGGACTGCAAAACCCAAATCTGTGGTTTATAAACAAACTAAACTTTTGGAGGGCCCATATCTTGAAGAATAATCTGTCCTAATTCACACATCTCAGCAAATGTGAACCATCGGATGATGTCCTCCGAATCATCTCTGAACATCTTTCCAACCTGCATGTTAACTTGAATGACAGATTTACTAATCTCAAACAATTTAACACCCCCTCTTGGATTACTCAGCCATTTCTTTTTAGCTGCAAAAATAATGAGTGGCTGGCTATGGACTCTAATCAGATCGACGAGTTGATGAACTTACAAAACGATGACAGAGTGAAACCGATCCATGCCTCAAAAAACAACTGCCTCAAAAAACAACTGATGTGGTTGGATCCCCAAGTCAGTGTCAAATATATCAAATTAGCTATGGAAGTCCAGCAAGTACTTCTGCCATTTCCGACCATATACTTGGTTGAATGTGCCTTCAGTGCTGTTACGAATATTTTGACGAAAAAAAGAGAACGTATCAACATTTGTGAGCGTGGCGATCTTCGAGCAAAATTGACTTGTTTTGTTCCTCGATTTTCTCATTTAGATTCTCAGCACGAGGTTCAAGGTTCTTATTAAAGTTGTACAGTTCGAATGGAAATCTGATTATAATAGTTATAATTCTGAAATCAAAGTTAATTTTTGCTTATGTAATTTTTTGGACAAATAATCACCTTTGATTTAATTATTCGCTAACGAAGTGTTTTGTTTTGTAGAAATAAAAGTTGCTTTTTATTTCTTCCTTCATTTTTGGTCAAATAATCACCTTTAATTAATTATTAGACA
>NW_024753042.1:0-16984 GCF_018991925.1 Homarus americanus | reverse complement strand
TAAAGCATCTTAATTTGCACTCCCTCGAGAGATGTAAAGTAAGGGGCGATATGATGGAGGTGTATAAATGGAAGTCAGGGTTAAACAAAGTGATATAACAAAGGTATTCAAACTATCCAACCAGGAGCCCACACGATCGAGCAGTGCCCGGCAGGCTTTGCCCGTTTACCTGTGTATTGTTGTACACACGGGGGTGGTTGGCGGCAGTCATAGTCGGGCGCCGGTAGCTAGTAGGTAGTCGGCAGTGGCGGGTGCGGTATGATCACCACTGTGTGTCGCAGGAATAATCGCCAGGCAGTTAAAGAGAAGAGCATAGCGTTGTGTACTATAATAATTGCTGCTATGTGCAAAAAGAAGAACCAAATGCAGAAAAGGGAATGGTGCAAAGAGTAGTTAGGTCGAAGAAAAGTATTGGGAAGTCATGCCACGATTTTACGTGAATTGCAAAATGGACAAGAGCAAGACTTCACCAATTACATGAGAATGGACCCCAACACCTTTTACAAACTTCTAGCGAAAGTGGAACCATGTATAAAAAAACAGGATACCAATATGAAGGAGAGTATATCTGCAGAGGCTCGTTTAGAGGCAACACTCATATATCTTTCAACTGGGTGCACCTACACGTCACTTCAGTATAGAACGAGGATATCAAAACAAAGTTTCTCTCCCATAATACCTGCAACTTGTCAAGCCATGTATGAAGTACTCAAGGAAGATTACTTGCAGGTGAGATTTGTAGTACATAAAAATTCATTGAATAATGTTAGAATTATGATATGCATCGACAGGAAGCTATGGGACTAGAGTGAGGAGAGCGGCAGGAACGAAGAACACACACGAATGTCCTCATTACATAATACATAAACACTCTCCCGTTTATTCTCACGCCAATGATGTACATTGCATAAGCTTATTTGGTTATACACTGGACATCTGGACCGAGCAGGGAACATATACGTATCACATTTTCAGTACTTAAAGTCGTCGCTCCATATCCGGCAGCAAACCACCAGGCAGGCGGACCATGATTTCTCTCAACGACGGGCACGCGCACTCCGCTATTTTGCCCGATAACGAGCATTTAGCGCCTGCCCGCTGGGCACTGCTCGATCGTGTGGACGGGCCTTAAGAGTATTAGCAGAATGACCACTAGCCACAAAACGCGGGAATATATCGCACTATTGTAAGTTTTGTTTTATTTCATTCAAATATGAATTATATTCTAAAATACTGTATGACTGTTTATTTATAGAATTTGTATTATGATATCATTTCTAGGACTAAAATAAAAAAAAATCTTCAAATATGCAGCATGATAGTAATTTCTGTACATGTCAGTCAGCAAGATAAATTGGTCCCCTTTGCTTACATAAAAACTGTACCAGTGAACAACAGCTTTGATTAGCTGATTAGATTAAACGAGACCTTGATAATGCAAAACGTGACTTGGCAGCCACAACAACAAACGGTTCTCAAGAATACGAATGATTAGATATTATAAGTAGTGATACTAATAACATACTGTACACCAGTGGCCCTTATACCATGGCATGAAGAAAACGCGGGTCATAAAGCTATATATATATATATATATATATATATATATATATATATATATATATATATATATATATATATATATAAATATATATATATATATATATATATATATAGCTGTGTAATTCACATGTGAATTACACGAAAGCGCTTGGGAACTTCGTGTTTTCTTCTTTTCTTGTGGTTATCAGCATATACCTAGATCACGAGCACCTACAGTGATTTACTTGCATATATATATTATTTTTGTCAAAGCACTTGGTCACTATTATGTTTAAATTTTAGCTTTCTTGCTCAAAAAATACTGGAAATATCTTTCAAAGGAAAAACAAAACATACAAACAATGAACGAAGCCGAACACAGTGCTCCAGCGGTTCTCTTTTCCTGCGGTTTTATCACACACACACACACACACACACACACACACACACACACACACACATATATATATATATATATATATATATATATATATATATATATATATATATATATATATATATATATATATATATATATATATATATATATTTATATATATATATATATATATATATATATATATATATATATATATATATATATATATATATATATATATATATATATATATATATATAACAAAGTATGTCTGTTTGTATGTTTGTGTGTGTCCGCACGAGAATCTCGGAAACTACTTTACCGATCTGTAGTGATGATGGTCTTGATGGAGGGTGTTATATGTAGTGATGATGATGGATGGTGTTATTGTAGTGATGATGGATGATGTTATATGTAGTGATGATGGATGTTATATGTAGTGATGATGGGTGGTGTTATATGTAGTGATGATGGATGGTGTTATATGTAGTGATGATGAATGATGTTATAGGTAGTGATGATGGGTGGTGTTATATGTAGTGATGATGATGGATGGTGTTATTGTAGTGATGATGGATGATGTTATATGTAGTGATGATGGATGATGTTATATGTAGTGATGATGGATGGTGTTATATGTAGTGATGATGGATGATGTTATATGTAGTGATGATGGATGATGTTATATGTAGTGATGATGGGTGGTGTTATATGTAGCGATGATGGGTGGTGTTATATGTAGTGATGATGGATGGTGTTATATGTAGTGATGATGAATGATGTTATATTTAGTGATGATGGGTGGTGTTATATGTAGTGATGATGAATGATGTTATATGTAGTGATGATGGGTGGTGTTATATGTGGTGATGATTAGACAATAAAATAATAACAGTTTAATGCTAAAAAAATATACTTTGCCCTACCATTGTAGTGGAACTTACATACACCGTTAATGAACTATTGATGGAAGAAGAAGTTTTGGGGACTGAACAGTGAGACAATGTGGAGCCTCCCGGAGGGTGGCGTCCTACCGTGGCCTAGCGAATGAGCCGCCCGGACCAAATTTGGCATGGTTAGCAAGAGTCATGTGAAAGTGATCAAACTCATGGACTTGCTTACAAAAGCATCAATCTTTGGCCCTACACGGTGCTACATGTATTCCATTGAGTGGCAGAAACGAGGTCTACCACATGCTGATTCATGGGCCATGTGGACCATTCAACAGACACTCTCCATGCATGAAAGATGGACGTTGCACCAAAAACTTCCCAAAAGACCTTATAAAGGATACTCAGAGTGGAGAAGATGGCTATCCTCTGTACAGGAGAAGAGTGCCAGGCGATGGAGGTTTTACAGCAGTGTTGCGACCTGGAACAGACAGTGAAATAACAGTAGACAACAAATGGGTGGTCCCCTACAATCCTCTTTTGAGTAAAGCATTCAATGCGCACATCAATGTGGAGTTCTGCAATTCATTCAAGTCCATCAAGTATGTCTGCAAATACGTCAACAAAGGCTCTGACCAAGCGATCTTTGCATTGGAAAAGGATGGAAATCATGATGAGGTGACAGTTTCAGCAAGGCTGTTATATATGCAGCAATGAAGCCCTATGGAGAATTTTTAATTTTCCCATACACGAACGGTGTCCAACAGTAGTTCATCTGGCTGTTCACCTGGAAAATGCACAAAGAGTATACTTCACAGAAGAGTCCCTCCAAAATCCAATGGCAAATCCTGCTGATACGACCCTCACTGCATTCTTCAAGCTTTCACAGGAAGATGAGTTTGCTCAAATACTCCTGTATGTTGACGGACCCAAGTTCTACATATGGCAGGCTTCAATGAAAAAGTTCCAGAGAAGAGCTCAAGGATCCAATGTTGAAGATGTTGAAGGATATCCAGGGATAAAGTCAGGCAATGCCTTGGGACGTGTCTACACGGTTCACCCCAACAACTTTGAATGCTATTGTTTGAGACTACTTTTGCACCACATCAGTGACCCAACATCATATGCAGCACTCAAGACAGTGAATGGACAAGTCTGCAGAACCTATCAGGAAGCGTGCAATCTCCTTGGCCTACTGGAAGATGATGGTCACTGGAATGACGCATTAGAAGAGGCAGCAGCTTCTCAATCGCCAATGAGAATGAGGAACCTGTTTGCCATCATGATTGCTATATGTGGACTTTCCAACCCAAGCCAGCTCTGGAAAAACCACCAAAAAAGTCTTTCAGAGGCTCTGCTTCATCAAGCAAAAAGAGAACATCCTGGTCAAGAGATTGAGTTCATGGATGGCATGTTCAACAGGGCTCTGATCATGTTGGAAGACAAAGTGATGGAGCTATGCGGAAAAAAACTGACTGATTTTGGATTGCCTCCCCCAAACCGAGAAGAACCAGTAGTTGCCAACAGGGAGTTGCTCAGAGAGACAAACTACTCAGTTGAAGTTCTGGTGAATTTTCTTGAAGAAAATGAGCCTCACCTGGTGCCTGATCAAGCAAATGCTTATGAACAGATCTTGCAAGCGATACCAGCGGAGCAGGGAGGTATGATCTTTCTCAATGCACCTGGCGGGACAGGAAAAACATTCCTGATCAACCATCTGTTGGCCAAAGTACGTCATCAGGGGAAAATTGCTCTTGCTGTGGCATCCTCAGGCATTGCTGCAACACTACTAGAAGGAGGACGTACTGCACACTCAACTTTTAAACTGCCTCTCAACCTCGCTCACAATGAGAATCCAGTGTGCAACATCAAAAAATGCAGCCGCATAGTCTGGAATGAATACACTATATCTCACAAGTTAGCGTTTGAAGCATTGGACAGGACCTTGTAAGACATACGAGAAAATGACCAGCTCATGGGTGGCATTACAATGGTCATTGCTGGAGACTTTCGCCAGACCCTACCTGTCATTCCTTGAAGCACTCCAGCTGATGAACTGAATGCGTGCCTCAAGGCATCATACCTTTGGAGAAGTGTTCAGACACTCACCCTATCCACAAACATGAGAGTACATCTACAAGGAGATCAGGATGCTGGACGGTTTGCAGACCTTCTACTACAGATTGGGAATGGAACTTTCCCTGTTGATTCAGAAGGACAAATAATCATTCCTCAATAATGTGGAAATGTTGTAAAGTTCTCAACTGAGCTCACTAACATGGTCTACCCAAACATTAACCACCACTACAAGGATCACAAGTGGCTGCGTGAACGCGCAATTCTGGCACCAAAGAATGAAACAGTGGCTGAAATCAACATGACTCTACTCAGACAGCCTCCAGGCAGTGAGACCTCATTCAAATCTGTTGATACAGTAATCGACCAGGACCAAGCAGTCCAGTACCCTGCAGGATTCCTTAATTCTTTGGAACCCGCTGGAATGCCTCCTCACCACCTCACTCTCAAGATTGGAACTCCTATAATGCTCTTAAGAAATCTTGAACCACCAATCCTCTGCAATGGCACAAGACTGGTGGTGAAGAACATGATGCCACATGTACTGGAAGCTACAATACTGACAGGAAAAGCTAAAGGAGAGGACTTTTTATGCCAAGGATACCTCTCATCACCACTGACCTGCCATTTGAGTTCAAGCGACTTCAGTTCCCGGTTTAAATGAGCTTTGCCATGACCATTTACAAAAGCCAGGGACAGTCCCTAAAGATGGTTGGCCTAAACCTGGTGTTTCCTTGCTTCTCTCATGGACAGTTCTATGTTGGATGCTCCAGAGTGGGAACTGGCAAAAATCTGTACATACTTGCTGCTAATGGCAAAACCAAAAATGTGGTCTACCTTAATGCACTACAGTGAGACAATGTGGAGCCTCACGAAGGGTGGCGTCCTACCGTGGCCTAGCGAAAAAGCGATTCCGCTAGTATATATATATATATATATATATATATATATATATATATATATATATATATATATATATATATATATATATATATATATATATATATATTGAACTGCTTATTTATTCGTGAAATTTTCTCTATGAAGCACTTGCTTTTATTTCACATTCATTGAAATATGGATCTCATACAAAAAAATAAATCCGTAGAGATATATAAATTAGGATATCCCACTGTATCGTAATGTATGTGGCTAGTAGTCTAATTTCTCTTTGTGTGTGTCATTTTCTCTTTGTTAGGCTCTCATACATACAGTAACATACGTACATGGAGGAGATCTCGCACTGAGGATTGAGATGAGAAAGGAACTCACAATGGCGTTTTCCTTATATATATTATATGTACAGAGCAGTCAGGTGTTGGGAAGTTGCTGCGCTGCAGAAGAGTTGCTGTGGAGGAGCTTCTCTAGAGGAGGTTGTAGTGGAATTCTCCCCTACAAACGCTGTTTGTCGCTGCCTAGCCGACCCCACCAATTCCCCAGTGTATGCCTCGTGGTCTAGGTCAACCAGCGCCGCCATACATCACGGAGCGGGGGTCAACTACTAAGCCACGCCTACCCCCGCTATTTAAGACCTGACCTCGTGGTGATCTCTCTCTGACTGCTGGACCCGGAGCTGCGAAGACCTACCTCTTTTGCTGCATGTTTGAGCAGTCTGCAACTTTGTTGTGATAAGACACTCAATCCTAGTGATTGTACTTACTCAACATAGTGACGGTGTAATTACCATCACAGATTGTATGGGAAATTCCAACTTTTGGAAAAAACAAATATTTGGGCTCCCCAAATTTTGACTACTACCCGTGCGTCTACGTCCTGGATTGGCCAATCAGTGGTGCCCCACGGTGGCGTGATACATGCACGTTTACTGCGGTGCTGTGATTGGCTAACCGAACGTGGCGTGGTAGGTAGGCTGTTTCTACTCTCTAAGTCCTCTTCTTTCCTTTTTTTATCCCCCTCATGCACTCCGTTCTTTGAACGGGAGGCGGGACTTAGCGATACGGTCGATCCGGCAAGGGAACCTGTGATAGTGCAGGGCACCCCTTGTCCGGGGGTCACCGGTAGGTGGCAACTTTTTTAGATATTACTATAGTCACAGGTAACCTGGGTGCAGAACCTTACGAGCCCGACGCCCGTCCAAGAGGGGGAGGGCGGGGTCACTGCTCCCAGGCAGGAGCCCTGTGTTATAGGTAGGATTAGATGTAATCAAGAAGATGACAACTAGCATTAGAATAAAACATAGAGATAAGGGACACTCTATTGGAAGGGGAAAAGTGGCAGAAATCACTTACAACAAACTGCAAGTCCCACTAACAAGAATATTCAGCACCAATGAAGGTTTTAAAGTAATCTGTGAACACGAAGAAAGGATAGAAGAAGAAATGGGAAGACAAATACATAGAATCACCCCAAGGCAATATATAGACTATAACTTATTACCTAATAATCAAATAATAACCATGGGAGAAATGATGCACTGTCTGAGGAAATTTAAGGAAAAAGCCCCTGGGCTCACAGGTATTACACGGAATATGATCATGAATCTACCTGAAAACATTTTAAATACACTATTAAACATTTATAACGCATGCTTAATAACTGGTTACTTTCCAGACAAACTAAAATATAAAATGATATTTATCTTATGAGTGGTAAGGACAATATGAAATATTAAACTACAGCCAATATCTTATTAGAAATTACTGAAACTATTGGAAAAAATATTAAATTCAAGACTTATAGCCTTTTAACACAACATGGGAAAACTAACAACAGACAACATGGATTTATGCCCAATAGAAATACCCTAACTGCAATAGCTACAATAACGGAAATAATTGCAATAGAAAAAAGCAAGGGTAACCAGATCATTATAATTTTAAGGGATGTTTCTAAGGCTTTTGATAAAGTTTGGCATTTAGGCTTGAAATATAAAATATTAAAATTGGGACTTAACGAATACTTGCTAAGAATATTGTGTAACTATTTAGATGATAGGAGAGCACAAATTCAAATTGGAAACTTTTTAGGAACTATGTTTAATCTTGAGAGTGGAGTACCTCAAGGAGGATGCCTTTTTCCAACACTATATACAATTTATACTTCAGACACACCTCAACCTACCCCCTTTAGCGAATATGTAATGTTTGCTGATGACATTACTCATATAGTATCATACCCAGGAAAATCAACTCAATTTATGGCACTCTACACGGTAAGAGCGATAAAAAACAAATGATTTTGAGAAAAAATGGAAAATCAGGACAAATAAGAACAAATTCAAGATAATACCAATAGCCAAGATTAAAACAAGTCCAGTAATAGTCGACCAGGAACTATACCCATACGACAACTGAAGGTAGGATGCTTGGATTAAAACTAACAAAAAGAGGATATATAACATACTTAAAAGATAAAGAACGACAGGCAAGAATAAGATTATCAAAAATAAAACGCTTTAAGAACCTTAGCATTAATAACAAAAGAAAGATTTATATTGCCCTTGTCAAATCAATTATGGACTACCCACCCATCCCATTGAACACCCTTAGTAAAACGTGCATTAAAAGGTTACAAACAGTACAAAATATAGCCCTCAGATTTATATATAACATAAAATATACAGACCACATCAATAATGAACAGCTACACAAGAGAGCAAACCTCTTAGCAATCAATGTAGATATACACAACAAAGCTGTAAATATTTGGAAAAAAGTGACTGAACTTAACACAGAAACATATCAAAACTGGAAAAATAATATAGACAGGAAGAAGTAATTGAACCACCTCCTGCCTCAATATACACATTTCTACATAAAAACATTACTAGAGGAATAAAGATGAGAGTGACCAACCAGCTCCACTAAGAACCTGGCATACAGTGTACCTTTAGACTAACACAACTAACACCTAACTAACACCAAAAAAAAAAATGTGACTACCCTCCCAGTTACACAAGGACCTGGGCGGGCTCACTAACTCCAACAATAACAAAAATAATAATAATAAGCAGCATTATATAAATAAACCAATATTAATACAAAGGTCTGACGACCCAAGGGAGCAGAACAAAGACAAAACACCAATAAGAAAGATGAAGCGATCTGGTTGAGCCCAGATTCTTTCTACTCCTACTGTATTTCAGTTTCACCACCTTTTTCTTCAATTCCTAATAATCTTCTTTCACCTCTTAACTAATGACTTCGTATCGTATCGTACTATCTAGCCTAAACTGTTTAGCCTGACGTAGAGTTTTTTAATAAATCTGGTGATATGGAACCACACACAACCCCCTTAACCTGGGATAATGCAATCAAATGGATAATTGCTAACTATTCTCAGAGATAATGCAATCAAATGGTTAGTTGCTAACCGGGGGCTGCGCCCCCGGACCCCCTGTGTTAGATACTGCATTTGGTCATGATGAATTGTTTATTAGACTATAAGAAATCCTCTTCCTTCTTGTATTGGCAAGGGGAGTTTGCTTTAACTTAGGTATGCTAGCCTAAGTAAAAATAGATGCCCCTTCCTTATTGGTGTTGTCGATGGCACAGCACAGCACAGCACCGTGCCTATGACGAAATCAACTTCATTAAACTCAACTCATACTTCAAATGCACCAAGAGAACTTGCACACCCGAATGGAAGACCGTCAGAGTCAATGGAGGGCCGATTTAATAGCATACTATACAAAATGATCCGAGAATCTGCAAATACCGAGTGGGAGACGGTCGTCAAAGCGTCCGCCCTTGTATGCTGGATGGCACTATTTCACTATAGTAAGGGGTAGGGGCACCTCGGTCATATTATACAACATACCAAAGAAGTTCCACACCCGCATGGGAGACCATCAGAGTCAATCGGGGTCGATTTGATAGCATACTACAGAAACTTGCACACCCGAATGGGAGACCGTCAAAGTCAATCCGGGGTCGATTTGATAGCATACTACAGAAACTTGCACACCCGAATGGGAGACCGTCAAAGTCAATCGGGGGTCGATTTAATAGCATACTACAGAAACTTGCACACCCGAATGGGAGACCGTCAAAGTCAATCGGGGATCGATTTGATAGCATACCACAGAAACTTGCACACCCGAATGGGAGACCGTCAAAGTCAATCGGGGGTCGATTTAATAGCATACTACAGAAACTTGCACACCCGAATGGGACACCGTCAAAGTCAATCGGGGGTCGATTTGATAGCATACTACAGAAACTTGCACACCCGAATGGGAGACCGTCAAAGTCAATCGGGGATCGATTTGATAGCATACCACAGAAACTTGCACACCCGAATGGGAGACCGTCAAAGTCAATCGGGGGTCGATTTAATAGCATACCACAGAAACTTGCACACCCGAATGGGAGACCGTCAAAGTCAATCGGGGGTCGATTTGATAGCATACTACAGAAACTTGCACACCCGAATGGGAGACAGTGAAAGTCAATCGGGGGTCGATTTAATAGCATACTACAGAAACTTGCACACCCGAATGGGAGACAGTCAAAGTCAATCGGGGGTCGATTTAATAGCATACTACAGAAACTTGCACACCCGAATGGGAGACCGTCAAAGTCCAATCGGGGTCGATTTGATAGCATACTACAGAAACTTGATAGACAGTCAAAGTCAATGTCGATTTAATAGCATACTACAGAAACTTGCACACCCGAATGGGAGAAGTCAATCGGGGTCGATTTAATAGCATACTACAGAAACTTGCACACCAATGGGAGACCGTCAAAGTCAATCGGGGGTCGATTTGATAGCATACTACAGAAACTTTCAAAGTCAATCTGATAGCATACTACAGAAACTTGCACACCGGGAGCCAGTCAATGGTCGAGCATACTACAGAAACTTGCACACCGAGAAGAGTCAATCGAGGGTCGATTTAATAGCATACTATACAAAATGATCCGAGAATGTGCACACACCGGGGAGACGGTGATGAAATTGTACACTGGATGGCACTATTTCACTATAGTAAGGGTAGCACCGTCATATTATACAACATACCAGAGAAGTTCCACACCGCATGGGAGAGTGAATCGGGGTCGATTTGATAGCATACTACAGAGAACTTCGAAGTCAATCGTTAATTCAAAGTCAATGTCGATTTAATAGCATACTAACTTGCACACCGAATAATTTGCATACTACAGAAACTTGGAATGGGAGACCGTCAAAGTCAATCGGGGTCGATTTGATAGCATACTACAGAAACTTGCACACCCGAATGGGAGACCGACAAAGTCAATCGGGGGTCGATTTGATAGCATACTACAGAAACTTGCACACCCGAATGGGAGCCAGTCAAAGTCAATCGGGGGTCGATTTAATAGCATACTACAGAAACTTGCACACCCGAATGGGAGACCGTCAGAGTCAATCGAGGGTCGATTTAATAGCATACTATACAAAATGATCCGAGAATGTGCACACACCGAGTGGGAGACGGTGATGAAAGCGTCCGCTCTTGTACACTGGATGGCACTATTTCACTATAGTAAGGGGTAGGGGCACCTCGGTCATATTATACAACATACCAGAGAAGTTCCACACCCGCATGGGAGACCGTCAAAGTGAATCGGGGGTCGATTTGATAGCATACTACAGAGAACTTGCACACCCGAATGGGAGACCGTCAAAGGCAATCGGGGGTCGATTTGATAGCATACTACAGAGAACTTGCACACCCGAATGGGAGACAGTCAAAGTCAATCGGGGGTCGATTTAATAGCATACTACAGAAACTTGCACACCCGAATGGGAGACCGTCAAAGTCAATCGGGGGTCGATTTGATAGCATACTACAGAAACTTGCACACCCGAATGGGAGACCGTCAAAGTCAATCGGGGGTCGATTTGATAGCATACTACAGAAACTTGCACACCCGAATGGGAGACAGTGAAAGTCAATCGGGGGTCGATTTAATAGCATACTACAGAAACTTGCACACCCGAATGGGAGACAGTGAAAGTCAATCGGGGGTCGATTTAATAGCATACTACAGAAACTTGCACACCCGAATGGGAGACCGTCAAAGTCAATCGGGGGTCGATTTAATAGCATACTACAGAAACTTGCACACCCGAATGGGAGACCGTCAAAGTCAATCGGGGGTCGATTTGATAGCATACTACAGAAACTTGCACACCCGAATGGGAGACAGTCAAAGTCAATCGGGGGTCGATTTAATAGCATACTACAGAAACTTGCACACCCGAATGGGAGACCGCCAAAGTCAATCGGGGGTCGAGCATACTTTACAAAATGATCCGAGAATCTGCACACACACCGAGTGGGAGACGGTGATGAAAACGTCCGCCCTTATATGTTCGATTGCACTATTTCACTATATTAAGGGGAGAGGGTGCCTTCGCACACATATTCGGTGTGAAATATCTTCCGCCCCCCAGCGGAGCGCTTCGGCGCCTCTGCGAAGCAAAGCGCGGCATTCAAAAACAACAACCAAAATTGCCGTCGCTTTCCCTTCCCTGCCCTGCAATGGCTGGAGCAGCAGCAGAAGAAGAGAGAGAGAAAATAGTCCCATGGGGTCAGAGGAATGGCAGTGGAGCGCGATCTATGAATTTCACTAGCCAGGTCTGTCTCCCAATTGAACATTATTACTTCTCGGCGCACACGTCGCCACCACGGTGGTTTCCGCGACAGCAGCAGCATCATGATGCTGGGCGCTCTATTGTAAGTCCGAACTGGTTATTCGGCTGTTCGCTAACAGTCGGTTTTAACCTTGCCCAACAAACGATCAAACAACTTCCACTCTCGAGGTGCGGTACGGTGACTGTCCTATCGTCCGCTTCTGTATGCTGGATTGCACTATTTCACTATATTAAGGGAGAGGGTGCCTTCACACACCTATTCGTGTGGAATATCTTCCGCTTCAGCGGAGCGCTTACGCCTTTCTGCTAAGCAAAGCGCATTCAAAAACAACAACCAAAGTTGCCGCCGCTTCCTTCCCCTGCCCTGCAATGGCTGTGGAGCAGCAGTAGCAGAAGAAGAGAGAGAGAAAAATAGTCTCATGGGGGTCAGAGGAATGGCAGTGAGCGCGATCTATGAATTTCACTAGCCAGGTCTTTGTCTCCCAATTGAACATTATTACTCTCTCGGCGCATAATGCCGCCACCACGGTTTCGCGACAGCAGCAGCATCATGATGTTGCGCTCTATTGTAAGTCCGGAACTGGTTATTCGCTGTTCGCGAACAGTCGGGTTTTAACCTTGCCTAACAAACGTATCAAACAACTTCCACTCGAGGTGCGGTACGGTGACTGTCCTATCGCCCGCTTCTTGTATGCTGGATTGCACTATTTCACTATATTAAGGGAGAGGGTGTTTCACACACCTATTCGGGTGTGGAATATCTTCCGCCTCAGCGAGCGCTTCGCGTCTTAAGCAAAGCGCTGCATTCAAAACAACAACCAAAGTTGCTGCCGCCCTTCCCTGCCCTGCAATGGCTTAGAGCAGCAGCAGCAGCAGAAGAAGAGAGAGAAAATAGTCTCATGGGGTCAGAGGAATGGCAGTGGAGCGCGATCTATGAATTCCACTAGCCAGGTCTGTCTCCCAATTGAACATTATTACTCTCTCGGCGCGCACGTCGCCACCACGGTTTCCGCGACAGCAGCAGCATCATGATGTTGCGTCTATTGTAAGTCCGGAACCGGGTTATTCGGCTGTTCGCGAACAGTCAGGTTTTAACCTTGCCTAACAAACGATCAAACAACTTCCACTCTCGAGGTGCGGTACGGTGACTGTCCTATCGTCCGCTCTTGTATGCTGGATTGCACTATTTCACTATATTAAGGGGAGAGGGCGCCTTCACACACATATTCGATGTGAAATATCTTCCGCCCCCCAGCGGAGCGCTTCGGCGCCTCTGCGAAGCAAAACGCGGCATTCAAAAACAACAACCAAAATTGCCGTCGATTTCCTCTCCATGCCCTGCAATGGCTGGAGCAGAAGGAGAGCGAGAGAGAGAATAGTCTCATTGGGTCAGAGGAATGGCAGTGGAGCGGGCTAATGGCGAGTAGGCTCGCGATCTATCAATTACACTAGCCAGGTCGCTCTCCCTATTGAACATTATTACTCTCTCTCGGCGCACACGTCGCCACTGCGGTTTACGCGACAGCAGCAGCAGCAGCATCATGATGTTGCATCCACCAATTAGTCCGGAACCGGGTTATTCGGCTGTCTGCGAACAGTCCGGTTTTAACCTTACCCAACAAACAACATCCACTCTCGAGATGCGGTACGGTGAATGTCCTATCGTCCGACCTTGTATGCTGGATTGCATTATTTCACTTTATTAAGGGGAGAGGGTGCCTTCACACACATATTCGGTGTGAAATATCTTCCGCCCCCCAGCGGAGCGTTTCGGCGCCTCTGCGAAGAAAAGCGCGGCATTCAAAAACAACAACCAAAGTTGCCGTCGCTTCCCTGCCCTGCAATGGCTGGAGCAGAAGGAGAGAGAATTTAGTCTCATTGGATCAGAGGAATGGCAGTGGAGCGGGCTTATGGCGAGTAGGCTCGCGCTCTATCAATTACACTTGCCAGGTCCATCTTCCGTTTGGACATTATTTACTCCGTCTCTCTCTCGGCGCACACATCGCCACCCTACTAGTTTCCGTCACAGCATATGCTGCGGCCTTTCAGTCGGGAACGGGGCTCCCCTTCGCCTTGCTGTCTGCCCAACTTAGCGGACTTGCGTTGGCTGATCACCCCGTCTTCGCGTCTGTGCCGGCCTTCAATGCAGTGCCCAACCGTCTCTTGACCGAGATTCATTGCACTATTCCACGCGCAAACAGCTACCCTAAATGTGCATAGACAACGCTCATGGTTCAACACGACCAGGGTGCAGTCTGGGAGCCGAGTATACTAAAAAGAGAGTTTAGCAGCCAAAACTCGTCAAAGCACACGTTGGGTTACCCCATCACCTAACAACGATGATGGCGGTTCCCACCCGTGAAATACACAACCTAACCAATATTGGGCGACGATGGCGCTCATGAGCCCACGTCCCCACAAACAGTAAGAGAAAGAGAGAGAGGAGGAGATTGGCCAATGTGCGGTCCCTCGCCCAATGTCTTATGCCTCGCTGGGGCAGAGAGAAGAGAAGAGAAGAGGAGCGGATAAGGGAGGAGATTGGCCAACGTGCGGTCCCTCGCCCAATGTCGGCTGCCTCGCTGGAGCTGGGTAAAGAGGAGAGGAGCGGATAAGGGAGGAGATTGGCACACACGGTGGCGCTGCCGGCGCCGAGGATAGCGAGAGAAGGTGCAGTTTGATCTGATCATCTGGTTTGCTATTTCTCTAAGGCCAACGTGCGGTCCCTCGCCCAATGTCGGCTGCCTCGCTGGGGCAAAGAGAAGAGGAGAGGATAAGGGAGGAGATTGGCACACACGGTGGCGCTGCCGGTGCCGAGGATAGCGAGAGAAGGTGCAGTTTGATCTGATCATCTGGTTTGCTATTTCTCTAAGGCCAACGTGCGGTCCCTCGCCCAATGTCTTCTGCCTCGCTGGGGCAAAGAGAAGAGGAGCGGATAAGGGAGGAGATTCGCCAACGTGCGGTCCCTCGCCCAATGTCGGCTGCCTCGCTGGAGCTGGGGCAAAGAGGAGCGGATAAGGGAGGAGATTGGCACACACGGTGGCGCTGACGGCGCCGAGGATAGCAAGAGAAGGTGCAGTTAGATCTGATCATCTGGTTTGCTATTTCTCTAAGGCCAACGTGCGGTCCCTCGCCCAATGTCTTCTGCCTCTCTCTCAATCTCACTATTTTGGCCGCCGTGATAGGCGCCGCCAACAGCAGCAGCTACCTGGTTGATCCTGCCAGTAGTCATATGCTTGTCTCAAAGATTAAGCCATGCATGTGTAAGTACAAGCCGATTTAAGGCGAAACCGCTAATGGCTCATTAAATCAGCTATGTTTCATTGGATCTGTAAACCCACTTACTTGGATAACTGTGGCAATTCTAGAGCTAATACATGCAATTGGTCTCTGACCGCAAGGGAAGAGCGCTTTTATTAGTTCAAAACTGGTCGGGCCCCGGTCCGTAACCCACCTGTGGTGAATCTGAATAACTTCGGGCTGAGCGCACGGTCTCCGCACCGGCGCCGCTTCTTTCAAGTGTCTGCCTTATCAGCTTTCGATTGTAGGTTATGCGCCTACAATGGCTATAACGGGTAACGGGGAATCAGGGTTCGATTCCGGAGAGGGAGCCTGAGAAACGGCTACCACATCTAAGGAAGGCAGCAGGCACGAAAATTACCCACTCCCGGCACGGGAGGTAGTGACTAAAATAACGATGAGTTCCATCCGGAGGCCCTTTAACGAATGAGTACACTTTAAACTTTTTAACGAGTATCCATTGGAGGGCAAGTCTGGTGCTGTGCAGCCGCGGTAATTCCAGCTCCAATAGCGATATTAAAGTTGTTGCGTTAAAAGCTCAGAGGTTGGATCTCAGTTCGATCGACGGCACCGCCCGGTGTTTACTGTCACGCTTCCCGAATAGCTGGCCTACTGCTCGCACGGGATGCTCTTTGTCGAAAGTGTCCCGAGTGGCCGGAGAGTTTACTTTGAAAATAGAGTGCTCAGAGCAGGCTATTTGAATGGCCTGAATGGTGATGGCTGAATACGGAATAGGACCTCGGTTCTATTTGTTGGTTTCGAACCAGAGGTAATGACTAATCGAACAGGCGGGGCATTCGTGACAAGTGCACGCTTAGAGGTGAAATTCTTGGACCGCCGCAAGACGAACTACTGCGAAAAAGCATTTGCCAAGGATGTTTTCATTAATCAAGAACGAAAGTTAGAGGTTCGAAGGCGATCAGATACCGCCCTAGTTCTAACCATAAACGATGCCAACTAGCGATCCGCCGGCGTTATTCCCATGACCCGGCAGGCAGCTTCCGGGAAACCAAAGTCTTTGGGTTCCGGGGGAAGTATGGTTGCAAAGCTGAAACTTGAAGGAATTGACGGAAGGGCACCACCAGGAGTGGAGCCTGCGGCTTAATTTGACTCAACACGGGAAACCTCACCAGGCCCAGACACCGGAAGGATTGACAGATTGAGAGCTCTTTCTCGATTCGGTGGGTGGTGGTGCATGGTCGTTCTTAGT